>NC_067150.1:13688763-13911525 GCF_903995435.1 Acomys russatus
ATTGCTTCCACTTATGAAACTAGCACCACTATTTGTACCTATCACATGAAGATCTGTCACCAGGTAGGTGGCACCCAGCCAGTGGGATGAGGCATTCAATGTCTTATTGAAAAAGACTTGCTTCACAAGGTTTGGGTCCAGATAAGAGGAGAAAAATGCCTTCATAGTGACCACCATGGAGCCCGACCTAGGAACAGAGAGCACAAGAAGTCAGATAGCAATGAATGCTGGCAGTGCTTCAAGTTGATACTTTTTTTTTAAATTTTTTTTATTAATTTATTCTTGTTACATCTCAATGTTTATCCCATCCCTTGTATCCTCCCATTCCTCCCCCCGCCCCCATTTTCCCATTATTCCCCTCCCCTATGACTGTTCCTGAGGGGGATCACCTCCCCCTATATATTCTCATAGGGTATCAAGTCTCTTCTTGGCTACCTGCTGTCCTTCCTCTGAGTGCCACCAGGTCTCCCCCTCCAGGGGACATGGTCAAATGTGAGGCACCAGAGTACGTGAGAAAGTCATATCCCACTCTCCACTCAACTGTGGAGAATATTCTGACCATTGGCTAGATCTGGGAAGGGGTTTAAAGTTTACGTCCTGTATTGTCCTTGGCTGGTGCCTTAGTTTGAGCGGGACCCCTGGGCCCAAATCTGCCTATCATATTGTTCTACTTGTAGATTTCTAGGACCCTCTGTATCCTTTTATTTTGCTATTCTCCCATGCGTCTCTCATTTAGAGTCCCAATAGGATGCCTTCCCCTCTGTCCCAGTCCCACGAAAGCCTTCACTTACCAAGTTGATACTTTTAAAGGCTCAAAGATCTACAAGGAGGAATCAGGGTTATACAGATTCCTCAGAAACTCTGGGTACTGTTTTTTAGGAAATATATTTCCTAGGAAATGAGCTGAAACAATTATAGTAGCAATAACAACATATATTAAATACTTGATATGTATTAAGGTCTTTAAAGAATGACTTCCATCATGGTAGGAGGTGTTGCTATAATTATTTCCATATTAAATTTTAGAAGAGGGGCTGGAGGGATAGCTCAGTGAGTAACAGCACTTATGGCACATCCATAAGAACCTGGGTTCAGAACATAACCCCTTATAGAAAGCCTGGCCATGACTGTGCATAGTCCTATAACCCCAGCATTATCGAGGCCAGACTGGAGGATTCCTGGGTCTTCCTGGCTACAAGCCTAACTCCAGGTTCTGTGAGATGTCCTGTCTCAAGGGAATACATTCAAGGTGAAATATCATGCTATATATTCTTTATTGCCCTTTGCCTATGCTTGTACACCTGCACACTTGTGAATGCATCACTCACATATACCACATACATACAAATGAACAAATACCAAATGCACTGATCTTTGGAAGTATTGCCAGTCCTATATTTAGGGGCCCAGCACTTCTCAAACACAGACACCTTTGTTCCTTCCCTAAGACCAGTGTTTAAATCTTGTGTTGATAGTCCTTAGGACATTCATTTATTCAAGGCTCAGATTCTCTCATATGATCATTGTACTCAACTTATAGAGACTTATGAAAGAATATAATGATATGATCATGTGTGCAAGTGTTGAATAGGGAGGCTGGTCTGGGATAAATATAGCTATCACGTTTATGCTTTGAACTCTATGTAAACAAGTTTTCTCCCATAGCTGTCCTGTTACTGTTAAGTCTGTGGAAGCCTATCAGTCAGTTTTCCACCTTTAGAACTTACGTCAAGTTGGTGACAAGGCAAGACTGGAATACTTCTTTTAGCTGGCTGTCTGTGTAGAGTGTGGTGACCTAGAAGGAAGAGTAGAGATGGTTGATTAGAGAGAAGTCCTATGGGGGTGAAGAGATCACCAGAAGCAATGAGTGAGTGTGAGCTTGGAGACAAAGGAGACCTCAGTTCAAATACTAGCACTGCCCCTACTTACTGTATCCCTCCAAGTACCTCAGAGCTGGTATGGTGTGAATCTGCAATGTCCTTTGGGCAGGCTCATTTGTTGAAGGCCCAATATCTACTACAGCAATGTAGAGCTTACATGACGTGATTGGATCATAAAGATTGGACTTCTTGATGGTGTGATTCATTGAGGGGTTGTAATTAAGTGAACTATTGGGAAGTAGTGAAAACTGTGATGGAAGAGGTCTACTTGGAGAAAATAATTCACTGGAAGTATGCTGCTGAAAGTTTAGTCCTTGTCCCAGATTCTTCCTCTTTTTTTCTTTACTTTCTGACATGTGGAAGCATATCTGTCTTACACACACTCCTCACTTCAGGCCCAAAGAAATAGATGGATGAGCCAACACTGATAATTCTGCAACAATCAGTTGAAGCCAAACCTTCCTTTGCCAAGCTGTTTATTTCAGGTATTTTTCATAACAACAGAATGCTAACATAATGCCCCCTTTAAAATCTTCATTTATTATTATTTTGTGTTCAATGTGGGATTTCACTCATAATGTAGTGAATATCTGGAGGTCAGATACAACTTTGTGCACTTCTTTCCTTCCACCCTAAGATATGTTCTAGGAATTAAGCCCAGGACATTAGGTTTTTCCTGGAAGGTTTTTAACCCTCTGAGCTATCTCGTCAATCCTCATAGTGCTCCTCTGTAAGCCTCCATTTGTGTGCCTGGTAAACAGACAATACAGTTACCCTGGCTCCTTTGAAAACACTAGAGCAGTGGTAACGCATTGGCAAAGTTGAAACGTTGAAATGATTACTTGGTAGATTTAAGTCAGACGGAGTAATGATAGGGGTACTCTGGGCAGGAAGAGATGAGAGATTAGAAAGCGATTTCACCTGTTCTTCGATGTCCCTCTTTATAGTGATATACTCTGAAGATGCTGGGTCTGTGTTGTTCAGGTTCCAGTTGATAATGTGGAAGCTTAGCTGGTACTCACCCTCTATGGTTACATTCTCGGGCACGTAGCCTACAGTAACAGAAAAAGAAAAGACCCTAAATTCTTTATACAGGACTGGAGTTGCCTAGAAAACCTCTTCCTGCTTTGATAATGAACCTAAAGTAAGCACACATGCTAGGGATAGAGACACCTCACAAATGCAGTTACTCCAAAGTAGGGGGAAACTAGAATTTTACAGAGCTTCGTGTTGGTCAGATAGTTCTCTTTTTGTTGACTCAGGCTCTATTTTTGGCATGTTCTTCCACTTTCTTTGGCAACAAAACTCCACTTTATGCTTCAGCATCACGATATGATAAAAAGTGAGGAAAGTATACACACCTATCTTGTTCATTCTCTTGTCCCAGTACTATGTACACTTCTGCTGTATCAGATTCGCTTCCAGGAACCCTTCCTCGTCTTACCATTCCTCTGATCCCCTACAACGCACTGCTGCTCCTGTTAGAATCATTGACATATAGAACCCCCCATGGTAGGATCTATGTTTCTTTCCTCAAGGAGCGCATGGGGGGTCAGACCTTGGATCTTGAATTAAAGTTCATCATGAATAATCTTGGAGGCTATTATAACATGTGAAATAAGCTAAAGGGAAATACATAAATCATATGATCTCAGTCATAATTGGATAACTTTTGTATAATTATATACAATTTTCAAAACCGTTCTGAATAGGAAAAAAAAATTAAGACAAGGGAAGAGGATAAAGAAAGGTTGATACTAGTCTTTAGTCCCAGCTACATGAGTACAAGAAACTCTGGCATTGTTACACAGGGGTGACTGCAGATAATGACACTGAAAGGTAAATTTCAGAAAGCGGAAAGTAGTTTATTTGTTTATTTATTTATTCATTTATTTCCCTTAGGGGTTATAGAACTTTACAAAAATTTATGTACTCACTTTACATGCCAATTGTAGCCCTCTCCCTGGTCCCTTTCCAGTCCTATCCTCCCTTCTTCATCCCCACTGTCCCTCCTCTAGAGAGACAATATGAGCCCTCCTCCCCTATTACCTAACCTCAGCCTGCGAAGTCTCATCTGGACTGCCTGCATCTTTTTCCACTGTGGCCTGGCAAGGCCACCCTGCCAGGGGGAGGTGTTCAATGAGTGGGCACAGAGTTCATATCAGAAGTAGCCCCTACTCCCCATAGTTTGGGACCCACAAGGAGACTGTGCTGCCTGTCTACTACATCTGAGCAGAGAGTCTAGGTCCTCACCATGCATTGTCCTTGGTTGGTGCATCAGTCTCTGTAGCCACCACCACCACCACCCCCTGCCTCTCACCAAGAATTGTTGGCTCTATTTGCCTCCGTGTGGAGTTCTTGTCCCCTCTGGGCCCTTCTGTCTTCCAACTCTTTCATAAGACTCCCTGAGCTCCACACTGAAGGTTGGCTGTGAGTCTCAGCATCCGCTTCGATCCCTCGCTTGGTGGAGTCTTTCATAGGACCTCTGTGGTAAGGTCTGTCCTGTTCCTTCTCTTCAAACTCTATAATGTGTATTCTATTTGCCCTTCTGAATGAGAATTATTTCCCCTAAGGTCCTTCTTGTTATAACTTCTTTAGGTCTATGTCTTTTATCCTGTACCGTGTGGCTAATATTCACTTATAAGTGAGTATATACCATGAGTCTCTTTCTGGATTACCATATTCAGGATGATTGTTTCTAGCTCCATCCATTTGTCTACAACTTTCAAGATTTCCTTGTTTTTAATAGCTGAGTATACCACAGTATCTTTATCCATTCTTTGGTTGAGTGTCATCTAGGTTGCTTCCAGATTGTGGCTATAACCAATAAAACTGCTATGAACACAAATAAGCAAATGTCCATGTTATATGGTGGAGCATATTTTGGGTATACTCCCGGGAGTGGTTAGCTGGGTCTTGAGGTAGAGCTGTTTCCAATTTTCTGAGAGAGCACCAGATTGATTTCCAAAGGGATTGTACATGTTTGGTAAGATGGTCATTTTTTACTATGTTAATCCTACCTATCCATGAACATGGGAAATCGTTCCATCTTCTGATATCTTCTTCAATGTCTTTATTCAAAAACTTAAAGGTTTTTTATACAAGTTTGTAACTTGCTTTGTTAGTGTTACATCAAGATACTTTATTTATTTATTTTTAGTTTTTTGTGGCTATTGTGAAGGATGTGGTTTCCCTAATTTCTTTGTCAGCCTGTTTGTCATTTGTATAAAGAAGGGCTACTGAATTTTCTTTTGGTTGTTTTGTATCTAGCTACTTTGCTGGAGGTGTTTGCCACCCTCTGCTTTTTAGTTAATTTAGCTAAGGGTTTGTCAAACTTGTTGATTTTCTCAAAGAACAAACTCTTGATTTCATTGATTCTTTGAATTATTATAGTTCTTTCTAATTTCTTGATTTCATCCTTGAGTTTGATTATGTCCAGTGGTCTACTACTTTTGGGTATGTCTGCTTATTTTTGTTCTAGGTGTGCTGTTAAGTTGCTAGTATGGGATCTCTCCAATTTTGCTATGAAGGCACTTAGGGCTATGAACTTTCGCCTTAGCACAGCTTTCATTGTGTCCTATGATTTTGGGTATATTGTACCTTTATTTTCAGTGAATTCTAGGATATCTTTAATTTCTTTTGTTTTTTTAATTCCCTTTTATGAGGAATACCATAGGGAAGAGGGGGAAGAAAGAAGGAGGATGGGACTGGGAGGAGAAGAGGGATGGGTCTATGACCAGGATATAAAGTAAAAAAATGCACACATATATATTTTTTTAATGTTTAAAAGAAAATACTTTAAATATAAAAAGGATTCGTTATAAGACAAAGTTCTAAACATATTCTGAAGTATGTTGGATATAGTTAATATGTATTGTTATTGATATTTTAGCATAGCTACATTGTACAAAGAAAGTGGTTTCAGTTAGGCATTTCCATGCATGCATGAATATGTATGATTGCATTCATTCTTATTTTCTCATATCCATCCCTCTCCCCATTTTTTCTTTCTCCTTTCTTATTAATATATACTTAAACTGTTTTGATAGAGGATATTTTATTTGGTCTTGCATTACCAAGACAAAGTTTTACACTGGTACCTAGGTTGGCCTGGAACTTACTAGGTAGCCCAAGCTGGTTTTGTACTAATGACAATCTCCCTATTTCAGGCTCCTGAGTACTGGGATTATAAGTATTAGTTACTGGGCCTAATTCTAAGAGGAGATTTAAATTTTTATTCCTGTTATTTCTGTCTTATATTGTCTTTCCCTTTTAGTAACTATTTTCAGGAACAACAAATCACTCTTGAAGATGGCTTTCCTAGTCCAAGAGATAAAGACCCAGTATTCTTAAATAAAGCATCTGAATTGTATAGTTTCTTTCTATCTACACACTAACACAACATATTTTAAGATGCTTGCAGACAGGTACCTAGCATAACTGTCTTCTGAGAGGCTTTATCCAGAAGCTGATGGAAACAGATGCAGAGATCCACAGCCAAACAAAAGGCTGAGCTTTGAGAGTTTTGTGGAAGCATAGTAAGAAAAACAGAGGGTGCTGGAGGAGTCAAGAGCACCACAAGAAGACCCACAGAGTAAACTAACCTGAGCTCATGGGGCTCACAGAGATTAAACCACTAAGCAAAGAGAAAGAGCATGCATGGGCTGGACCTAGACCTCCCTACACATATGTAGCATATGTGTATCTTGGTTGTCATGTGTGTCCCCTAACAATCAGAGCAGGGTCTGTTTCTAACTCAGTTCCCTGCCATTTGATCCCTTTTCCATAGCTGGGATGCCTTGTCTGGCCTCAGTGGGAGAGAACGAAGTTTGTGTTGCTATGACTTCATGTGCCAGGGTAGGTTGGAATCCTTGGTGGGGCTTCCACTTCTCTGAGCAGAAGGGGATGGACAAATGGGTGGATGGTGTGAGGAGGGGACTAGGAGAAGAGAGGAAAGTAGGCTGTGTCCAGGCTATAAAGTGATTAAATAAATTAATTAATGAAAAAATAACATCTTGCTGGTTTTCAAGATGGCCTTAAACTCATGGCCTCAAGTAATCTTCCTGTCTCACCTTTTCAAATATTGAGGACTAAAGGTGCATAAAATAAACTCTAGCTATACAATTAATATTTAGTAATCATGCTATGATTCCTGCCACTGAAACAGAGGTGATTCACAGCTTGTTTTATTGAAATGATACCTCAGCTTGTGTTTCTAGTTCCTTCCCTCCTGAATGGCTGGAGATAAAGCATGGACTGTTGTTTCCCCTCTGAAGACAGTAGAGTGAGCTTTGGGATTAGGTCACTTACCAGTGGGGGAAGTCCCTGAAGTCTGGTAAGTGTAACCTGCAAGAAAGGAAGGAGAGGTTTGTGTGAGACATTTGTGCAAATAGCTTAGCAACCTGGGATCCCACGTTTGTCATGCTATGAGCATATTTCTTTCTAGATGACACAATAAATTACTCAACCACCACAAATTTTTACTAGTTTACTAGCCAATATCTGTTAATTACCCTCTCGTGGGCAAACATACTTTTGAGCTACAGGAGGTATACTAATACAGACTGAATTGGTTTTAGATACATGAGTCTACTTTTATGGAAAATCCTCTATTTACCACTTTATGTCTATGCATGAGTGGACATGAATATGATTAAAATAAAATGCACCAATAAAAAGTACAGCCATAGTAAGCAAAGGTTTAGACAATCTACACATAATGGTCAAAACATAAAGTTGGGTGCAACCCACCCCTAGCAAATAATTCATCCTCCTCCAGGACCCACGGAAAGAAGCCTTGAGAAAGAGACTCAAGGCTCTTGAGCAAATTGAGCTTCAGCTTGCTGCTTTCTGACAGTATGGCAGGTCTGAATATTTTGCTTTGGTTTTGAACTAAAGCTCTTGTTGCTTAATTATTTGTATGTGATTTTTTTTTTTTTTTTGATTCTTTGGAGAAATGCCAAGGACCTGGAAACACTAAAATTAGACAGATACCACCAGTAACTTTGTCAGGTATAGAAAAAGTTAAAGATTACCTAGAAACACTCCACAGCAAACCGTAGACCACACTCACCATTGACATAGAGACTGTTCTGGTCCAGGATGTAGTTGCCCAGCTGGGTGACTCCTTGGGTCAACTGGCTCAGCTTTACATATAGCTCCTGAATGTCAAGCTCAGGATGTTCAGGGTTATGGTAATAGGAGCAGATAGCATTTACCCCAGTGGTTGTTCCATTCTTCTTAGGCCTGAATAGAAAGAGATATAAAGACATTAGATAGAGACCCTAATGTGGATGGATGTCCCAAAGAAGGAGGACCAAACAAAAGAGCTACAATAAGGAATGGTCATCCCTTGGAAATGGACAAAAAGTTAAATTACCTGAGGGAAGCCAGTCTGCAATCTGAATAGAGGAATTCATTCTGGACCAAGGGTCCAATCTGGGAAGAAAGAGTAAGAGAAGAAGTAATGGAGGAGGGAATAGGCCTTATCAAACTGGGAGATGTCAGAATGTGCAACTCACCAATTGCTGCAGGATCCTTTTAGTGGAATTGAACATGGCTGAGCCAGTGCTCATGCCTGCTGAGTATGGGAGGTTGAGGATGGTAAAATTGAGTGTGAAAGTCTTCAAATGCCCTATGGCTACAGGAAGAGAGGAAGAGACATAACCATGGATTATAGTTTACCTGGGATTAACCTGAACTCCTGCACTCATAAGGTCATCTTCTTTCCCATTATATGACTACTCACATTCTCATCTCCATGAAACATCAACTATCTTTTCTTCTATACATATATTCTTTCTGCTTCCCCATCACAGCTAGGTATTACCCTCCCTCGCCTATGATAACACCACAAGATACTCACTGAATGTAATGCCTAAAGGATGCTATCCATGTATACCAGTAGAAGAATCGTTACACAATAAAAATTTCACTAAGGCTGCTCAAACTCTAGCATTACTCATGACTCCTTTAAATTTCCCATATCAGATTCACTTATTTTTTCTTTAGTTTTGTTTCACATACACTAGTTTATGTTCATATGTATGTATATATATGCATGAATATATGTGTATCTGGAATACACATATATATGTACATATATATGTGTGTACATATGTGCAAATGTGGGGCCTGTGATTGACACCAAATACCTTTCTTGATCATTCTCATCCTTATACATTGACTGAGGATCTTTTATTGAAATTAGAGCTTATATTATGGACTAGACTACCTGGTCAGCTTTGATGAGGGCCTGCTTTCTTGTCTTTCCAAGGTCTAGAATTACACACAGGCTACCATGTTGGGATTTAACTCTGGTTCTCCTGTTTGTATGGTAAGCACTTTAACCACCAAGCATACTCCTCAGACCCAAGATGAATCTTCTTGATTTTGCATTCAAGGCCTCTTTTAGTCCAGTTTCTAGTGACATTTTATCATTAGTTACTTATCCATTTCTGAGTTCTGAACTAGACATACAATAGCTATAGTGGGAGCTAAGCTTTATTGCTTCAGGTAAATCAATTTCTCCATTCTTCCACTAATCCTTCAATGATGGAATACTCCCAGCAAAACTACATGGCTTATTTATCTGGGTCACTCCTACTCATCTTGAGAAATTCAATTTAGGTGGAATGAGTCTCGAGAAGTCATTCCCTTCTCATAATATCCCGTATGACTCTTCTTCCACTAAAATTCCTCCCTGTAGTGTAATTATTAACTCAGAGTCCGGTGATTTCATGAAGGAAATCATCTGATTGAATTGCTAGAATTATCTTTGTTATTATAATGATGATCTTGACACTAGGCTACTGACATCCTAGTTTTCTAGGTGTCATGTGAAATTTAGCTAGTAAAGGTGTGGAATGGGAGTCTTATCTAGGATGGAATAAAGATCCCTAACATACCTATTGTAGGTTCTGCTTGCACAAATGTTGATGGAGAAGGCGGGATAGTGGTGGGTGATTCAGGAGCTGAGAAAAGATTGCCATCAAGTTAGAGACTTCATATGATGAGAGACCCTTCCCTCAGTACTCTAAGCCACAAAAAAAAAAAAAAAAAAAATTCCCAGGTGGATGACAAACAACAGTAGAGAAAAAAGTGATTGCCTCAATGAAGGGGGACAAGAATGGATAGCAGGATAGGGGAGTAAATCTGTGGATGGTAGGTAGGTAGAGGGAAGTATAATATCTGAGGATGAATAAATAGAAAAATGAAAAATAATAGCTAGAAAAATAGAATGGATTATTTAAAAAGATGTTGTGAAATCTTTGCAAAATCCACTTAAGTAGCTTTCAGAATTTTCAACTTAATAACAACGCTTCTACTGGGGGACATTGGTTTTAGAACACATAAACTACAGCACTCATCTGAAGTCAGCCCAGTAATTCTGTAGGCAACACTTCTATAAACACCTTTCACCAACCAAGAGGAATGAAGAAAAATCAGGAGTGTAAACAATTGGGGTGAAATTCCAAGAAGAGGCCAAGGACAAATTTTTTTTTTTTCACTAGGCCTTGGTCCTCTCAAGAGATTGGCTTGTGCGTAGGGATCTTTCCTTTAGAAATGAAGAGGAATGTATGGACCAAGACTTAGATAGGCCAAATTAATGCATACCTGCAGGAAGTTCTGCACCATGTCCATTATAACCTGTAACACAAAAGGCACACATAAAGAAAAGAGTGACAAAGTCCCATACACTGTGCCTGGGTACATGTGGGACAAATCTGGGTACATGTCTTTGTATATGTTTAGTTAATGTTTACTTCTGTTCTTAGATCTGACACAAATATCACCATGAAGAAGAAATTATTGCCATTTCAGCCAGATCCAAGACTTTGTCATCACTGCTAGAGCATCTTCCTAACATGAGGCTCTCAGATCTGTTGCCATGCCTCCTCCTCCATTTATATGTACACACCCACACTATCATCTTTCCTTCTTTTCTATTGACACACTCAGTTGATATTTATTGAGTACTTTCTGTATGTGGTTACTCCATTTCCATTTGAAGAATACAGTGCTGAAACAAGCCTGGGCCTCACTCTAGACTTCAGTGGGACAAAACATAACTTATTCCCTTCTGGTGTCAAGTGTAATGTTTGGCATAGATTCTTGGTACTGTTTAGTAGACAACGTAATGTGATATATAAATTGTTTACTTTATGAGGGATTGAAACCTTACACATGTTCCACAATTTCCAAATTATAGTAACTAGATAAAAACTTAAATCATCAAGTTTCTGATGGTTAGAAATAAACTTGTTGGGGATTTCCTTTCACTGTCTTCAGTCTTTATTGTTAAAAAGAAGGTAATAGATAAAAAGATAAGACACCAAATATTTTGGATTATAAAACACAGAGTAATCTAGAATTAAACTGGAAGCCCATTCACTTTTGACTTGTATGCCTCATGGCACATATTCAGGCTACTGAGCTGCTGAAACAAAACAATTTAACATTTTTATCTAGCTAGGACCTTGTGTATTATAATACCACGTGGCCAAGTAAGATTTGCTTACTAGTGCAATTGTGGCATAACTGTTATGGGTAATCAAGTGATTTCAGAATGGATTTTGGGCTTGTTTTGGCATAGGCAATTCATTCCCAGAACAGTAAGCCACCTAAAAATACCTATGATTGGGAGGATCATCAGCTTTATAGGGGAAATTACTTTGTTGTTTCTAACCAGAGGCTCTCATAAGATCTATGGCACATAAGATATAACTGCCCTGCAAACTGCCTTGCAAATATTTATATTCATAATCATAGACAATGCTACCTTCAACCTTGATCATACATGCTTTTCTTTGTATTAAAAGATAGTGGGAAGAAAAAATTGTCAACTCAACATGTTGGGAATAACTGACTGTTGATTGCACAGGCATAAAGAGGATATTTATACTATCTCCTCTGAAGTTCAAGGAAATTTATATATACTAGAGAGTATACAAAAATAAAAGATGCCTGAGGGTGTCCTATAGCAAACCACAAAACACACTCACCATTGACATACAGACTTCCTTTGTCCAGTGAGTAATTACCCAGTTGGGTGATTCCATGAGTTAGATTCTTCAGCTCTGAGTACAGGCCTTGGATGTCCATCTCAGGATGTGCAGGGTCAGGATAGTAGATGCAGATGGCATCCACACTAGTGGCTGTTCCATTCTTCTTAGGCCTAGAAAGAGAAGAGTGTAGAGACTTTAGAAAAATCATAATGTAGATCAGAAGCAGAAAGAAAGAGAGGGAATGAGAATAGTAGCAATAATCAATGGTCATTCATAGCAAATGGACAGAATGTGGACTCACCTTAGGGAATCCAATCTGCAACTTGAGTTGAAGGAGCCATTATGGAGGAGTCCAAGCTGTGGAGGAGGGAAGAGGAGGGAAAGCAAACCAGGTGTTAGATAAAGGGGTCATGTGGAATTTATATCCCCTGGGCTCCTGGGATACGGTTCTCACCAGGTGCTTCAGGACACTCTCAGTTGGGCTGAACATTGTGACGCCATCACTCATATTTGGTGAATATGGAAGGTTGGATATGGTGAAGTTGATTGTAAGAATATTCAGATGGTACTCTATAGTTATGAGAAAAGAAGAGATTCAACTGAGAATTTGCATGAGTCCAGAGTAAAATCTGTTCTCATCAGCTTGTCTTCTCCTCCAGTGTCCTACTTGGCTTTCCTTGAGTATAGACTGTGAAATTTAAGTATATATTAAAATAAATCCATATTTCCTCATGTTGCCTTAGATGATGTTTATCACAGTAACAGATTACAAACTACAACAGTATTCAAATAATTTTTGATTACTTCCAGTCTTTTATAATTACTTATCTATCCCTGAGCTTACCACTGTGACCCAGTAGGTGCTGAGCAGGATGGACAGAGGCTGTACTAGGTATTTAACATAGTGACTCATGGAAATAAAATTCCTCTCGATTTTCACCACTCACTATGTTGGTGGTGGCCACTGAGCTCACATAATGAAATCTTCACTTCCAGGAACACTTCATGCTTCTTTTAGTGGTATCACTCCTACTTCTGAGAGAGTCAGTTTAGGGAAAATTTTCCTTGGAAAGCTTCCCCTTTCTTATATCATTTTAAATGCCTGTTACCAACCCCACAAACATTCAAAGCATTATAATGGCCTATTTGTCTCACAAGCAAGTACCTGATTGAATTGCAAATCTGATCTATGTGCAAATGAAATGACCCTGAGCCTAGGATATTCACACCCTGGTTTCCTAGCTCTATCTGGGAGTTAGATAGTAGAAGTGTGGAACAGGGGATCAAATCAAAAATAGACAATGAGATCCCAACATACCTGTGGTAGTTTCTGGTAGCAAAGATGTAGATAAAGAAGGTAGTATAGTGGTAGCTGGCTCAGGAGCTGTGGAAAGGATTGTCATTGCTGAAATCTTCACTTACAAGAACATTTCATACTTCATTGATCTGTGATTGCTCTTACTCATCATGAGAGATTCAGTTCAGGAGGAATTTTTCTCAGAAATAATTTCCCTTTCTACATACAACAAAGACTGTTGATAGTGTGAGAACCTTTTGGTCAAAGGCTCAAACACCATTCACAGGTGAATTATGAAAAAAACTGAAGAATGATTGTATGAGTGGAAGAGGGAGCAAGTCAATGAATAAAATTAATGTAAGATACTGAGATTATGATCAACAGAAAGAATGAGCAAAGTACATCGATTAATTGGGAGGACAGAAAATAGAAAAGGTAAATGGATGGATGTGAGGAAAGATATATAAAAAGATGGCCAAAACAACATTCAAGAAGAATCCAATCTAAGGTAAACTGGAGAGAGAGAGAAGAAAGAACAACTACGTGGAATTACTTAATGATGGGTAGACGTGTGTGTGTGTGTGTGTGTGTGTGTGTGTGTGTGTGTGTGTGTGTGTGTTGCTATGTGTGTCGATGGATCAATGGGCAGATTATTGTGTAGATATATTGTTGGGGTTGGTCTGATATATTTAGATGCTAACTACTGCTTGCTGTCTTATAATGTACCCCAAATACTGCTATGTAACCCTGCCTAAAAACATATTCTTGTTTGACCAAAAAAATACTGATGGACCTGGGCAAGTAACTGGGATAGGTATGGCTAAGGTTTGCAGGCATTTGAAGACAGAATTTTGAAAGAGAGGAGAGATGGGATGGAGGAAGTAGAAGGATTGTCATAGGATAGGAAACGAGCCATGTAGCCCTATAGAAGGAACTCTGAACTTCCTAATGGAAAGAGATGGAGAACATTAGCAAGTATTTTGGGATTATAGGTGGGAGGTAGCAAAGATAGAAATTATTCTAAGCAGATGGAATGGGATAGAGACTGGGAGTTATTGGAGGCTAGCTTAGGAGGTAATATCTGTCTTGCCCTGGGTAAAGGCTTATTCAAGAGTACATCAGGTGTCTGTGTTTTCAGTGAGTGTTTGTGGGTTAGAAAATACCACCACCATAATAATTAGCCTAATAATAAACATTTACTAGGCCATACTTATAAATTAACCACAACAATATATAGATGGATAGGTGATAATATTGAATAGATGGGTAGGTGGATGAATGGATGGATGAGTAGATAGGTACTGCAGGCATAGATACATGAATGGATTGGTATGTGAATTCACAGAATAAGGAAAGAAAAATAATGAATGATAGGAAGGCATGTAGACATAAGAAGTAGCTGTGGAGACAGCTGGATGGACTGAGAGATACAGATGTAGTAACTGACAGATGGATAGATGATCATACAGGTGGTGAATATATAAATATATAGGCAGGTGTGCCATAGATGAAAGGACAGGTGTATGTATTAAAAAGGAGGTAAAAGAAAAATGAACAAATAAAGTATGAACTGGTAAATGAATAGTAATATGGGTTTATTGGTGAACGGTTTATGAGTGAATGAATGTAGTCATGACTAAAAGAAGCAGGGACAAAAGAAACAAAGGAAATACAATAAAATGGGCAGGAGAATTGATGGATGGGTGGGCGGATGAATGAATCAATGGATGGATAGACCAATTGAAATGTGGTATGAGAGAGAAATAGTTAGAAAAATGAAAGGATGAGCAGCTGGAAAGGTAGATGATGAAGAGCCCAATGACATCTAAAACTCAATTCCCAATGATTAAACAACATTTATATATGCACTGGTATCCTGATCTAACTGAGCAGAAAAAAAAAGGAATACACTTGAACTTACTAGTACAAGAAAGGATTTTCAGAACAGAACCTGAGTAGCATAGTCTTAAAGACTAACAATAAATGGGTTCTTATGAATCTAAAAACCTTACGTAGAGAAAAATATAGCATTTTTTTGAGCAAAGAGGTAGCCTCAGAATTGCAAAAAATCTCTACCAGCTATATATCTGACAGAGAGTTAGTGTCTAGAACATATAAAAAATTTGAAAACTAAACACCAAGAAAACGACTGAATTAACAATCGTGGCATCCTCTAAATAGAGAATTCTCACAAAATAAAATACAAATGGTGGGGAAATTTTTTAAAAAATGTTGAACATTACTAAGTATCAAGGAAAAAATTGAAAACTTCAAGATTTCATCTTATACCTATCAAAATAGCTAAGATCAAAACAAAACAAAACAAAACAAACAAAAAACAAATGCTGGCATGAATTTGGGGTAGAGAAACAATTATTTACTTCTAGTAAAGGTATAAACACTACCAATAAAAGTGTGTAACTTCCTTAAGTTGCTGAAAGTAGAACTTCTATAAGAACCAGTGCAATATGCAATATCGTTAAGTTGGTAAAAAAATAAAATTATCACAGTCTCTGTGAGTTCATCTGTGCATCAGTCCTGTTGCATCTGGAAGAGACTATCACCATGAACTCATCTTCAGTTATCTTACCTGTTCACCTTCAAAACAGAAAAATATTACAGAACTAAAAGGAAATAGAAACAAAGTTCCATCTCTAATGAGAAGCTGTTTGTAATTGATATCTGCTAGAAAGGGAAAAATTAATTTTCTCCATTTAAGTGCCACTGGGTATATCAACTACACCCAGAGCAGGTCTCATGTACAGAAACAGTTGGAAAACACAACATGAGCTCTCCCACCCCTTTTTTCTTCAGGTTTTTATTTTGGTATGAGATTTTTGTTGTATTTTCTCTTGTTTTAAATTTATTTGCCTTATAGTTTTTTGTTTGTCTTGGTTTTCATTTTTGTATTTTGGAATTTGGGGACAAAGAAAAAAAAGAGGAAAGAGACAGGACCAACATGAGTTTGTCTAAGTAAGGAAGTGGGGGAGTATCTGAGAGAAGTTGGGGGATGGGAAACATGATAAAAATAAATTGCATAAAAATTTAAATAAGATGATACAGTTAAGAAACATGCAGGTAAATGGATAGAGCTGGAAACAATCATTCTCAATAAAGTAACCTGAAGCCACATATTTTCTATTATTTGTGGATGTTGGCTTTGAATCTTTATATTTTTGTGCTTCATTTGATAGGATAGGATGACATTAAGGGTTGAAAGTGTATAATGGGACAGGAAGGGTCAAATGGAGGAGTTAGGATGACCAGGTAGAAGGGGAATAAGGGGAGGAATAATTAACACTAAGGGAATTCTAAAAAGTCAGGTGGAACTCAAATACTACAGAAACTTCATAAAATACGTGCATACACACATATAGAGTCTAAATGGAGTTACTATATAATGGGGTAACAATGTACCATTAGACACCACAGGATGACAAATAAAAGCCCAGCACCAACTTCCTTTTGGAGTTGTTTCCAAATGGTATTCCATGGACTCCTAAATATTACTGGATATTGCCAACACTTTTGGTTACTCTCTAGAATTTATTGGTTAGAACTGGGTTATTTAACACACCACAGACTTGAGTCATAGCACATGGAGAAATAAATCTGCTACTCAGATGGAGGTTTCATCCATTCTGGTAGCTTTCAGAGTGCAGGAAGGTGCTATGCATGCTAGTGGAGGAGGAATCACTGATCTTACTTAATTTTTAACCCTGTGAGGTACAACAATAACTAACCTGATACAATATGTCCAACGGTGCAACAGTGACACAAATTCATTGTATAAAACTCACAAATAACTAATACAAATTAGAAAAAACAAAAGAGAGCGAGCAACTTGATAATAAAGCCCTTGATGGTGACACTTAGTTTTCGAAGACATAAATTACACAATTGCTAGATAAACTAAACCTCATAATTTTGTAGGGTATACTTTTACAAATATATTTATCCAATCAAGAAGAGTTTGGAAAATTCAGAAATTCAAGATGAGAGCTGCAGTGTCAAGAAGAGACCAATGTCTCTGTATTTTGCTTCCCTTGAGACCTTGCCCCTTATGAAGAGATTGACTTATGTTTAGGGCAATTTTACTTTGGAAATGAGGAGAAAAGTATGGACCAAGATCTAGGTTGTTCTAAACTGATACATACTTGTAGATGATCCTTCTGGATGAGGTTTACTAAAACCTAGAAAATAAAAGACATATAAGAGGAAGGGAGAGTGAAGAAAGGGTACAGCATGCTTTGATCCATACATATTTGGTCCTTGTATATATTATTGAACATTTATTCAGGTAATATGATCTGACTTAAATTATCATGGAGAAGAATTTTGTGGTATTTCAACTATACTCACCTCTTCCCATATCTCTAACATTTCCAGTAGATTTTTACAAAACAGATTTTCACACCTCAATTCCACAATAATTTGCATTAAAACACACCATCATCTTGCCTTCTATTCTAGCACTATATATCCATCTAGAAGATATGTATTGAGCATTTATTATGGGTAGTATTCCATTTCTATTTGAAGTATATAGGACAAACAGACAAAAGTTTAAAAAAAAAATAAGAAAAGAAAAAAATCTGTGTCCCCACTGCAATTCATATTAGGAAAAGATACAGAGGAAAGTTATTTGGTTTTTTAAAAAGCAGGCATAATGGATGGTTTATAGCAAATGATGAATATAAAATAAAAGGAGGATAGAAATTACATACAAACACTTGAAATGGCCAAATAAACAGATTGGATATAAAAAGCAGCATGTCAAAATTTATATTGGTCAAAACACAGTGTAGGAACAGGAAAGTCCCTTTTTAGATCTGTGACTTTTGTTAAATTCGGAGTAATGCAGATGCATTGTATCTCCTTGCCCATGTCATGGGGTATTATGTTTAAAATGGCTTGGCAATAGACAGGACCTAGAATCATCAAACTGACAATTGTCTGGATATATCTGCAGGCAAATTTACATATCTGGTTAGTTAGGATGGAAAAACCAAGTGTAAATAAATTTTGGTATTATAAACATTGAGATATATTCCAGGATTCAACAAGAAGTAAAAAGGAAACTCAGCTGACTTTGTACATGATATGGCCACACATCCATACCTCCTTGCCACATTATTATGATGTGCTTCTTGAGTTCTTGAAACAAGTTGCTAAGAACATAGAATCAACTGGTCTAGACAGTTCTATCAATAATATTGATAGATGTAGAAACAAATTAACAGATCCCACAGCAAACCATAGATCATGCTCACCATTGATGTGCAAACTGTCTTTGTCCAGTGTGTAGTTTCCCAGCTGGGTGATTCCATAGGTCAGTTGGCTCACCTCTGAGTAAAGTCCTGGGATGTCAATCCCAAGATGTGCAGGGTCGTGGTAGTAGGTGCAGATGGCTTCCACAGCAGTAGCTGTTCCATTGTTCTCTGGCCTAGAATGAAAGGAGTATAGACTTCATGAAGATTGCAATGTAGATAAGAACCAGAAGAAAGAAGGAGCAAACAGAGGGGTAACAATAACAGATTCCTGGGAAATGGACAAAAAGTGCACTCACCTGAGGGAATCCAGTCTGCAGCTTAAGTTGAAAGAAATCTTATGGAGCAATGGTTCAAGCTGGGGAGGAAAATTAGGAGAATAAGGGAAATAAAATTTGGATACAGTGGGTAGATGGGATTTATACTAACTGAAGTTACTGGAATGAAGGTCTCACCAGGTGCTTCAGGATAGTCTCAGTGGAGTTGAACACGGATGAACTATCATTCATATCTGCTGAATATGGAAGGTTGGAAATGGTGAAGCTGACTGTGACAGTCTTCAAGGGGTGCCCCACAGCTGAAAGAACTGAGAAGAAATACAACTAAGAGTGTATTTCTGGAACCACACTGGAATCCTGTAGTCATCAGTCATATCCTTATGTCTTAACACCTACCAATGTACTCACCTAAGCTACAACCTTAGTATTTTATCTCCATAACACAGCAAGGCTCCTTCCCGAATGTCCCCAACATACATTGTATACATTGTATGTACTTCCCCATCATGACAATATCTTGTCTTATCCATGCTATCACCCTACTCATAAGACTCATTAGATATACTGTCTAAAGGACCTCTTCTACGCTGCGCTTTATTTGGCTATTTGTCTGCTTATTTCTGTTTTTCAAGACAGGATTTCTCTGCGTAACAGAGCCCTGACTGTCCAAGACTTGATTTGTAGATCAGGCTGGCCTTGAAATCCCAGAGATAGCACCTGCCTTTTCCTCCCAAGTTCTGGGATTAAAGGCATGCACCACCACTGCCCAGAACTATGATGAACTTCAGAGGGGTCTTCCGATAAGAAAATCTCACTGGGAATACTACATCACTGCTACAACTCAGAGATTTTTGTGCAGTTCCAGTGTCTAGTTTGAGCATTTTGATTTGTCATTCAAGGCCCTTTTCAATCTGGTTGCTTATGATCTCTTAGTTCTGGTGGCTCATCAATCCTACCATGATGTTTTTGTGGACTCTGGACTAGAAATGCAAAGGCTACATTAGAAGATAAACTTTATCTTCCACAGGAGACAAATTTCTCTCAGTTCTCCCAGCATACTATGTTTTGCGAGGGTAATGAAATTTCATTGTTGGGAGCCTTCCTGTCTTATTTATCTAGATCACTCTTGTTCATCCTGAGAGATTCAAATTATGTTGAAATATTTCTAGAAAGCTTTTACTCTATCATGTGAGATGTGTGCTCACACCAAACTCCGCACTGTACTGCAATGGTCTGCTTATCTTGCAATCCTAGCAGTTATATGAAGGTGAGCTACTGGTTGAATTACTGCAATAATCTTTGTGTCCCTACTGATGGTTATGGGAGTAGGTTCTTCATATCCATGTGTCTAGATTTCATATTGAAGTCAAATGTTGGAGGTTTGGGAGAGAGTGTCTTATCAACACAGAAACAGGTCCTCTGATACCTGTGGTAGATTCTGTTTGCACAAGCATCGATGGAGAAGGCAGCATGGTACTGGCAGGTTCAGGATCTGTGGAAAAGGATATCAGTGATGGACAAAATCCTCATGTGGTCAGAGAAGCCCATGCAGCAATAGTCCAATTTCAAACAAATAATTCATAGGTGGATGATACATAAAAGGGGTTAAAATCAAAATGGATGATGGTAGTATTGAAAAAGCCTGTGAATGAAATTAACTCAGCTAGTGAGAGTAGTTGGCTGTATGAAGGGTGAGAAAAGAAGACAAATTAATTGGAAGACACCAATGGAATTGTTAAATAGATAAGTAGAAAGAAGAACGGATAGATGAAAAGTCAACCAGAATTTAATAGTAATAGGCTTCTGGAGAAATGGAATGAATAAAAGAGGGAACAAATAACATGTAAGTAAATGAACATGATGGATGATGGTAGTGAAAGCATGAATGGATAGATGAGTTATAGGGTAAGTATATGAATGAATATATAGGTGAACAGGTGGGTGGGTGGACTTACATATTAGTGGATGGGCAGAATAGTAAAGGGCTGATGACTGAATTGTGGATGGATAGACAAATGAATAGGTGATGGATGGATGGATGGATGCATGTATATATGGCTAAGTATATGCACAGACATAAAAAGAAAAACAAATAATATGAATGTTTAACAGACAACTATAAAAAATTTTGGTAGATAGATATTTGGATGCCATACCAGACATAGAGGTACACTGATGTATACATCAGTGAGTGGTTGTCTAGTTGCTGGGTATATGGCTGGAATGACAGATATGTAGTGGGGATAATGGATAGATGACTGGGTAAGGGTGTGTGTGTGTGTGTGTGTGTGTGTGTGTGTGTGTGTGTGTGTGTGTGTGTGTGTAGAAGAGTGAAATATCAAAGAAATAAAGGCCAAGGTAGCAAATGGGGAGAACTAAGGAAGTATGAGTGAGTGACTGAAGGGCAGATGAGTGAACGGCTAGAAATATGAGTAGAGAAGGAATGATAGAGAAAATGAAGAAATACATACAGTAGAATGTAAAAGAGAATGGATGGATGGATGGTGGATGGATGGATGGATGGGAGGATAGACAGCTTAAAATTTGGTTCTAGAGGAAGAGTAACTAGCAGATGAAAGAATAGGCCACTGAAGAGACAGATGAGTAGGACACTGAATGAGTGGATCATTCTACCCAAACCCTTTAGCAGCCATCGGAGTTTTCTACTTAACAATGAAGAAGATGCTCCAATGTTGCATAGGGTTTTGGTTGACTGGTCAGGCAGCAAACTGTCTCTGTTATCTTCTTCTTTGGGAAGCTGCTAACCTGCACTGCTTGTATACTCAGGTAATTAATTTTATTCCTTCTCAAGTCTCTGATGGGGTTAAAGACCAGATTGTTTAGTTTCACAATTAAGCTTAGTTGTTTAGCGGTTAAGAAGTTTTTAAGTCTAGGTAGATGTTTTAAGTTGATAATGGCAAGATATGATAGATATTGATTTATATTCAGAAGTTTAGGCTCACCAAAATAGGAAAGATATTTTCTTCAAGGCTGCCAAATACCAACAGCGAAAGCACTATGAATGTATATAATTTATGAATTTATATAATTCCTGATTATTTCATGGTTCTTCTTTCTGTACGTAGTTTATTATATATATGGGCAATAATAAAAGTGTATATGTACAAAATAAAAAAATAAACAAACAAAAAAACAATAAAGACTGTACTATATTGTCAAGCATTTGTTTTAGGTGACACAAACTAAAATCTTTATATGAATTCAGCTTACTAACATCATAGAAAATTTCAATATTTTTCTTATTCAGAGGACTGAAGAAAAGTCAGAAATCCAGCACTAGGGGTCCAGTTCCTAAAGGACGCCAACAACTGTGCATCTTCCTTTCACTAAGATTTTAGCCATTCCAAATTCCAAAAAGACTGGCTTGTGTTTAGAACAAGCTTCCTTTTAAAATGAGGGAAAAAAAACATGGAGCAAGATCTAGGGCAGGATAAACCGATACATACTTGTGGTTGGTTCTTCTGTACCAATTTCATTGTAACCTAGGAAAACAAAAACAGCAATAAAACATATAAGGGAAGTGTGACAGACAGACAACCCTTAGCACAATGCATAGTCCATGTGGAAGGAATGTCCTGGTGTTTCAACTGGACCTAACTCTTCTCTACTGCGTCTTCATTATGCCCCCACCCAGTGAGTCTATATGCCGTATTTATATGGATCATTCTCACCATATTTATATACACTCACTTCTGGCATAATATTTTCCACTCTTTATGTATTCATCTCATATGTATATTAAGAAATTATTATGTGTGGTACTGCATTTCCATTCGAATAATATAGAGTTCAACTAAATACTTCATGTGCCATTACAGTTCATACTGGGACAAAGTGCATATGTGACTTATTTATTTCTAGTGCCAATAATAATGTATAATATATTATGTATTATGATGGATATTTGGTAAATGGTGAGTATGCAAGCTTGTCTTAGGTCAACTTGACACACAGACTAGAGTTATCTGAAAGGAGGGAAGCTCCACTGGGAAAAAAAAATGTCTCTTTAAGATCTGGGCTTCTCAGCACTTGCGGGGGAGCAGAGGCAGACATGAATTTGAGGCCAACCTGGTCTACAGGGTGAATCAAGAACAGCCAAGGCTACACAGAGAAACCATGTCTTGAAAAACCAAAGGGAAATAAATATGGACAGTAAGGCATTTTCTAAGAGGTGGATGGAGAAAAGCCTAGCCCATTGTGTGTGGAACCATCTCTGGGATGGAAATCCTGGCTTCTATAAGAAAGCAGGCTAAGCAAGCATAGAAATAGGCCAATAAGCAGCACCTCTCCATGGCCTCTGCATGAACTCCTGCTTCTAGGAGCCTTCACTGTTTGAGTTCTTGTTCTGACTTCCTTCAGTGATGAACAGTGCTATGGAAGTGTAAGCTGAATAAGCCCGTTCCTCCCGGACTTGCTTTTTCATACTGGTGTTTCATCACAGAAATAGAAACCATAACTAAGACACTGAGTGAGCAATACAATGAATTTAAATTGTGTAAGCTATTAGACAGAAAAATCCTACATGAGTTATTCCAATGACCAAGTTAAAGATGTAAACTTGGAACATTAGAACTCATATCCAGATACATGTATGTTAGAGTGGACAGGTCCTATTACCTACATGTGCTTCAGGGTCTCTCTGTGTTAACATGAGAGTAGCTGGAATAAACATCATGGTAAACAGTGGTGAGTACTGACTGTGATCTGAAAACAGATACAATAACCAAGAAGACAAAACTCTGGGCATTCTGTGAGGGGGCCATTGGATTGGGTTAAATTAAGTACATAGCTCTACCCTAATTCTTGGCAGCTCTATCCTATGGACAGTGTCCCTGAAGTATAAAAAAAATAGACAGCAAAGGGAGGACCAGTATTTATATCCATCATCTTCCTGATTTGGAACACATGTGTCCTGCCATATCTTCTTCCCTGCCATGCTATTCATGAGTGCTTCTCAAGCTCTTGAAAGAACACTGTAGAAACATGGATGCAACCAGTCTAGAAAGAGATCACTGACTTTGAAAAGAGTAGACAAATTAAGAATGGCTGAGAACATCCTATAGAAAACTCAGACTATGCTCACCATTCACAAAAAGACTATCTTTGTCCAGTGTATAGTTGCCCAGCTGAGTGAATCCATGGGTCAGGTGACCCAGCTCCCAATACAGCTCCTGTGTGTTCAGCCCAGGATGTGCAGAGTCATGTTGATAGGAGCAAATGGCATTCACACTAGTGGAGTTTTGATTCTTCTCAGGCCTGAAAATGGTGATATGTGAAGACTCTGGGGGACATCCTAATATGGATGAGCATCCCAAGGAAGGAGGAAATAACAGAAGAATAAAAATAAATATAATAATTCCTGAAAGTGACAAGGAAGTGCCTCACCTGAGGGAGGTCAGACTGCAGCTTGAGTTGAAGGAGATATTCTGGAACAATGGTCTAAGCTATGGAAGGTGGAGAAAGGGGAAAGGGAAAAGAGTTTGATGCAGTATGTATACTTTGTCCGACAAGTAGTTTCCAGGATGATGGTCTCACCAGGTGCTGTAGAACACTCTCAGTAGAGTTGAACATGGCTGAACTATAGCTCATGTCTGCTGAATGTGGAAGATTTGAGATGGTGAAGTTGATTGTGAAGGTTTGCAGATGACGCCCCATAGCTGTAGGAATTCAGGAAGAGAGATAGCTATGACAGAGTTTGCATGATGCTAAACTAGAGTCCTATGCTAATCAAGTTAAATCTCCCACAATATGGCCACCTGTCATCCAGAGCTGAAAATCTCCTCTGCAGGCCACATCAATTCCCTTCTCTGAATGTCCCTCACATGTGCTATCCCCTTCATCATAACAGAATAGGTATTACTTTCTAATATACAGACCATTACCCTAAATGACTGACTGTGTGTCCTATCTAAATGTATTTTTCTATTATGGACACCAGGAAAGTATTTATAAAATGAAAAACTCACTAGGGCATCACTAGTGCTCTTACAACTATGGCCCCCTGTGGAGCTTCAGTGTCAAGTTCACATTTCTTGACTTGACATTAAATATTCCTTTAATGTGTTTTTTTTTATTATCCTTAGCTTTAGTTACTCATCAGTCCTGTGTCTAACATTATGTCTCTGTGGGTCCTGAGACAGACATGAAGAGCCATTTCTGGGAGTCGTGATTCATGTTTCAAAGAAATCAAATTCCTCAAGGTTTTCACTCATTTTTTGTGGCCACTGAGCCCACTCTGTTAGAATCTTCCTTTATGGAATCAAACCATGTCAATTTATCTCTTATTTTTACTTACCCTAGGCAATTCAGTTCAGGTGGAGCTTTCTCTAAAAGGCCCTCCACCCACTTATATTGGCTCAGCTCCCTTTCACTTCACAGGAATCCCATAATGAATTGTCATCTTCTATTCTTCTCAGAAGCCTGGTAGCTGCATGAGGGCTGGCATCCAATTGAAAGGCTAGTATAATCTTTGTGATTGTAATAATTATCCTGTCATTGGATATTCACACCCTGACTTGTCAGGATTCATGTAAGTCAGATGGTGGAAGTGTGGGACTGAACTTCACATCAAGTATAGGAAAATGGCTTCCCCAAATACCTGTGGTAGATTCTGGCTGCACAGGTGTCAACGCAAAAGGCAGTATGGTGGTGCTTGGCTCAGGAGCTGTGGAAAAGTCTATGATCAGTGATAACTAGAGCTCCAATACAATCAAGAAAGGTCTTATAGTAGTGGTTCAAGGCAGGCCAACAATTCACGGGTGAACCAGAAACAGGAGTGACTGTATAAGTGGAGGGATAACTAAGTCTGTGAATGAAATGTGTTCAAGGCAATGAAAATTGTGAGCAGTTCATCAATTTTACATCAGAGAAGAAAGTGATAAATTAATGGCAAATGGCTCCAAAGTATTTTTTGAGACAGGGTTTCTCTGTGTAGCCTTGGCTGTCCTGGACTCACTTTGTAGACCAGGCTGGCCTCAAGCTCACATCGATCCACCTGCCTCTGCCTCCCGAGTGCTGGGATTAAAGGCGTGCACCACCACGCCTGGCTTCCAAAATATTTAAAAAACAATAAAACAGTAGAATTTGGAGATACAGAAGGCAGCACAAGAATATAGGAATGAATATGAATGGATGAGTGAAAATGTGAGTGAATGGGTGGGTGTATGGGTGATTAGGTACGTGTACAGAAGGGAATGAGTGGGTGCATGAGGGTGAATGAATAGATATGTGGGTAGGTAGATGGAGGGGTGGAGGCATGTACGTGTGGGTGCATGGTTCGGTAGATACATAGGAAAAATAAAAAAGGAAGTTCAAATAAATGAACTGAAAAATAAATAGATTGATATACGCACACATAAGTATATAATACAGTAATAACTGGGTATTTAGATGGTTTAATGCATTGATAGATTGATAGGTACGTAGGTGAGTGGATGTATGTGTGTATATGTTGTTAGATGTGTGGACAGGTAGATGAGTTGATGGGTAAATGAATGGATGGAGGAAATGAACAAGGAAAGGGCATATTATGGATGCATGCATCACAGAAAGAATGGAAAAAAGTGTGAGCAAGGCATAAAATACAGGAAGAATGAAAATGAAAATTAAATAACAGAATTGGCAGGAAAATTAGTGAGTTGGTTGATTGTAAATGGGGTGTTATAGGATTAATTATAAAAATACAAGAATGGTTGCAGAAAAAGGTAGATGATTGGGTCATGGAATGAAACAGTGTAATATTTTAGCCAAAACAACTTAAGTAGCAGCCACAGTCCAAAGCTTGACAGTGAAACCCCTGATAAGATCTAAATATTTTGGGTTATAGCAGACATAAACTAAAGAATTACTATTTAAAGTGTAGTACTCATCCCTCATCAAATAAACTTCTATTTGTAACAGTCAGAGACTATTAAAGAAAATCAAAGCCAATCAAAATGCAGAGTGGTGAATCCCAGTGCCAATGATAATGCATACATCTGTAAAACAATTTCTGCACCCAAGGCTCTAGAAACATTGCAGAAGAGTCTGAGGAAAGTTTGTTAAGAGCCAGAGGATTAGAGAGTTTGCTATGAGACTGTATATTCCAGTAATGCCGGAACCTGCACCCAAAAGGTCTCAGCAATGTGACTGCATAAATATGAGTTGTACCAGGACAACAACAATAGAGGCACTAAAGTGGATGAGGAAAAGCCAATGAGCCTTCAACCCTACACAAAGAATTAAGGACAATGAATGAGATTGAGAGAAATAGTGTTTTCCATGGAAGAGCACAGCAATAGTTTATCCAATATTAAACAGTCCTGAAAACACAGATGCAAGTAACATTATATAGACTGACCAGGTTATATTTAGAATATATATGTATATATATAAACATTAATCTTTTTATGAGTAACAATAACTTATTCATATTTCTCACTCCAAGATGAAGCTTTATGGAGTATTCAGAATTCAAGGCTCATCTTTCTGGTGCTAAAACCTTGGCTCCACACAGGAGACTGGCTTGTGTTTGGGGCAAGCTTCTTTTTTAAATGAGGAGGACAGCTTGGACCAAGACAGAATTAGCATGATTTGATACTTACTTGTAGTTAGTATGTCTGGACCCAGTCCATTATAATCTAGAAAACAAAAGTCAAGCATAAGTGCAAGGTGCAAAATGATCCCATGTATCTTGTTGCATTCCATGTGGAAAATGGATATACATTCTTGTGAGTCCTTATTTTTTTTAAATTTTTTATTATTAATTTATTCTTGTTACATCTCAATGGTTATCCTATCCCTTGTGTCCTCCCATTCTTCCCTCCCTCCCCTTTTCCCCTTATTCCCCTCCCCTATGACTGTTCCTGAAGGGGACCTCCTCCTGTATATGCTCATAGGGTTTCAAGTCTCTTCTCGGTAACCTGCTATTCTTCCTCTGAGTGCCACCAGGTCTCCCCCTCCAGGGGACATGGTCAAATGTGAGGCACCAGAGTACATGAGAAAGTCATATCCCACTCTCCACTCAAGTGTGGAGAGTGTTCTGACCATTGGCTAGATCTGGGTAGGGGTTTAAAGTTTAAAGTATTGTCCTTGGCTGGTGACTTAGTTTGAGCGGGACCCCTGGGCCCAAATCTGCCTATCATAATGTTCTACTTGTAGGTTTCTAGGACCCTCTGGATCCTTCTGCTTTGCCATTCTCCCATCCTTATTATTTATCTGATAATGTTCTAGGATCTTACTTAAATATTATCATGAGGAAAAAGTCCTTGACCCAATCCTTCCCTAACAGCTCGCTAGCTTGCTCCCAGAAAGAGCCTTTCATCGTTCATAAGACTTATGTTCATGTATCAATCCTCAAAGCTATATTCTCTTTGATACCATTACCTACCACCTATTTCCCGGTATAAAAATATATATGGAATACATATATATAATATGTATATCATTATTTCCTATTTGTCTTATTCCATGTAAATTTAAAGAGTACTGAATAAAATGGGCTGTGCCTCACTACAGATTACATGTGGGTGAGGGGCAAATACAATTTAATCATCTCTGGTGCCAGGAATAAGGTCTGCCTTTTAGTATTTACGTTGTAAATAATGACAATACAAAATTAGGTATAAAATTGTGATTTTTTTTTTTTTTGAGAGAGAAACCATACACAGGTCTCTTCAATGGCCAAAGGACAAGGAGAAGATATAAACTCAGAACACCAAGACTCAGATCAGCTACAACCTTCACATCTTCTAAGTGTATGCAGGTCCCTTTCATGCCTGGAGCTTTAATTTCTTTCTTTGCCAAAAGGGAGTAATGAAGATCTAAGATATTGTGCACACCCCATGGGGTATGATGGTTACTATGAACAGTCAATTTGACAATTTAGTATCACCAAGGGGATAATTTCTGAGATGGTGAAGGGTTCATAGATTGAGTTTACCCTGGAGGAATGGCACACCCTAACTCTATGCAACACTGTCCTATGGCCTAGTTTTGTGGATGGATAAAAAGATAGTGAGCAGAAGGCCAGCATTTACATGTCTCACCTTCATGACATTGTCCACAGTGTGAGAGACAATCTTACCCTGCTATGCATTTTGTTTGTGCTTATTTAATCATTTGTACAGAAACCAAGATTGTAAAAACAACTGGTCTACACAAAGACCACTAGGAATATTAGGGAGTATAGAGAAAATAAAGGACACCTGAGGATACCAAATAGCAAACCACAGACTATTCTCACCATTCACATAGAGGCTATGCTCTTCCAGAGTATAGTTTCCCAGCTGGGTGGCCCCATGTGTCAGATGGCTCAGTTCTAAGTACAGATTCTGTGTGTCCATTCCAGGATGTGCAGTGTCATGCTGGTAGGTGCAGGTGGTAATGACACCTGTGAATGTTCCATTTTTCTCAGGCCTTGAAGAGAAAGGGGCACAGATTCAAGGGAGGTCCTAATGTAGATGGAAACTCCAAAGAAGTAAAGACAGCACAAGATCAAAAGAAAGGATAATTATTCTTGTCTAATTATATGGAAATGGACTCACCTGAGGGAGGTCAGTCTGCAACTTGAGTTGAAGGAGTCATTTTGGAACAAGGGTGCAAGCTGTGGAGAAAAAAAGAGAGTAAGCTGTTGAGTGGAGAATGAAGGTAAACTCAGTTCCAGCAGTGAGGGTTTCAGGATGAGGGTCTTACCAGGTGTTGTAGAACATTCTCAGTGGAGTTGAATATGGTAGAGCCACTGATCATGTCTGCTGAATATGGAAGGTTAGAGATGGTGAAGTTGATTGTGAAGGTTTCCAGGTGGTGCCACATAGCTGCGGGATGACAGTAGGGTAAGTGCTTCTAGCTGAGTGTTTACTTGGGCCAAGACTGGAAGACTGCTCTGATTAGATCATGTTATCTGCCACATGGTCTGTCATGACTATCCAACACTTATACAGGTGCTGGGAATTTGAACTTTTTTCTTCACATTTGTGTGCAAACACTTTACCCACTGATTCATATGCTCATTTTTCCAAGCTGAGGTTTCTTAATTTAGCACTGAAGTTCATTCTAATCTGGTTTTTATGACCTTCAGTCTCCACTAACTATCCTTTCTGTGATAAGCCTTATTCTTCATGCAAACCAAGGTCCAATCAATTATCTGCATGTACATACTATTTCTGACTACTGAGTCATTGCAAATGTAATTTCCCTTCCATGCATACTTCATTCCCCATTTATTGGAACCATTCCTACTCATTTTAGGAGTACTGTGCCAGTATAGAGGGATTTTTCTCCATAAAGCTTTCCTCTCTATTATGCCAGCTGTATCTCCCTCTGAAACCCCCTCATTGTATTATTAACATCTGCCTACCTCACAAACATTGTGCTTGCATGAGATCAGGCATCTAACTTAATTATTAGTCTGATTTTTGAGACACTGGTCTTTTCACATCTTAAGCTTCCTATCTCTCATGTGGCAACTGTTGGAGTTGTACGACAAGGGGCTCTTGCCAAGTAAAAGTAAAAGCAAAATGGTCTGCTAAATACCTGTGTTGGACTCTGGCTGCAGAGATGTTGATGGGGAGGGCAAGATGGTGGTGGCAGGCTCTGGAGCTGTGGAAAAAGCATGGTATCTGGCATGGACAGAGTTTCCCAACAGGGAAGCCATCATAGCATTGGTTCAAGTCAGAGCAATCATCCACAAAAGTAAAGGAAAGAGCCATCATGTGAGTGGAGGACCGAGAAAAACCTGTGAATTAAATTAATAAGAATGGAAGGATGGTAAAAGGAGAGAGACTGATCAAGGAGCACAGGTGAAGGTGAATACAGAAAATAGAAGTGGTAATTGTAAAGGATAATGTATAAATGATAGATCAAAACAGAATTCAAGAAGAATGAAAATAAAGATTCTGAAGAGCTGAAGCAAAGAAAGAAAGAAGTGCAAGTAAATGAAAAGGTTTGACCATAGGCAGATAACTGGACAGATGTAGAGTGTGAATGTGTAATAAGAAAGTAGGTAGATGAATGGGCATATAGATAGATGGGTGGTCAGGTTGTTCTGAGGGTGGCTGGAAAAACACATAGATGTATAGTGAAAGGAATACAGAGTATATAAGGGTCAAAGAGAGATTCAGACAGAAGAAGTTGTGTGGCTATATGGGAGAATGCATGGGTTCATGGATAGAAGCATATACATATATAATGGTAAGTATACATATGGATGTGAAGGTGGATGGATAGGCAAATGGATAGAGAAAAATGAAGAACAAACAAAAAAAGACAGAAATAATAGACAGATAAGTGGATGACTAGATATAGAGGTGGAAAAGAATGAAAACATTACAGTGTGATGAACAACAAAATGTGTAGATGGATGAATGGATGGATGGGCAGATGAAATGTGGTATCAGAGAAGAGGAATGTCTACCGAAAATGAAAGAATAGATAGTTGGAAAGATAGCCAAACAAGTTACTGATTTTAAAAAGAGATTAAGAAAAAAACCCCACAGGAACAGTCATAGGGGAGGGGAATAAGGGGAAAATGGGAGGGAGGGAAGAATGGGTGGATACAAGGGATGGGATAACCATTGAGATGTAACAAGAATAAATTAATAAAAAAATTTTAAAAAGAAAAAAAATTAAAAAAAAAAACTCCAAACCATTTAAGTAGTCATAATATAGAACCTGAGAACGACGTTCCTACTGGGGCACCAGTAGCTTTTGTTAATGAGAAAGATAAGCTACACAGTCACATCTGCCCTCTGCCATGTAGCTCTTGTTCAAATTTCTTCCTTTAACCCAAAGAGGTATGAAAAATTGAGAAATCCAATGCTAGGTATGAAGACACAAAAGCGACGCCAAGGACTCAATAGTATTCATCTACTAAGACCTTAGCCTCTCTTGCAGGCTGGTTTGTGCTGAAGCATGCTTTTTTTTTTGTGAATGAGACATACATAGGCCAAAAAGCTTAGTGATAGAGAAACATACTTGTAGGAGGTACATCTGGACCAGGTTCATTGTAACCTAGGAAACAAAAGCCATACATAAGTGGAAGGGGCAGAGTGATCCTATATGCCATGCCTTGGTCCATATAGGGCCCCATTTTGATACATTACTTGTATATACTTACTGAACGTCTACTCATGTGCACAGATCTGATTTAAATGTCATCATGAGCGGTTTCTTGTTATTTCAATCAGAGCTAACTCTTCTAAACTAGTCAATACTGGGAATCCAAAAATAGGTTTATGCTTATATACCTCACCCCCGCCACGTGTATGCAGTTATCCACACCATTGTCTTTTCTTTTAATCTACCCCTATTCATCCAGTTATTGTTTACTAAGCACTTATTATGTATATACCTTATTTCCAAATGAAGCCCATAGTAACGAACAAGAAATCTGCACTGCACTGCAGTTTAGACAGGGAAAAGGCACACATGAGAATTACTTGCTTCTGATTCCAGGAATAAAATATTGTTTATAATAGATTTTGGTAAATGTTGACTAGACAGCAAGTGACACATTTAAAATTTATGAAGGTGGATGCAAAACAAGTTTCTTCAGTGACAAAATTGAAGGGATGGGTGTAAGCCAGGATATCAAAGTGGGCATATATTCCTTTCACCGTCTTTGCTTCCATTTTTCTCCTTGTTAAAATGAGAGTGATGGGAGTCCGTGTTGTTTCTTCCCTTCCATTCTTGAATGTAAGTGTTAATGTTGGCTGTCAATCTTACTGGACCTAGAATTACCTAGGAAACAAATGTCTGAGCATGTCTGTGAGAGAGTTTCTAGGCTGAGTTATGGTAAAAAGATCTCTTCTATATGGTAGAAAGATGCTCCATATCACAGGCTGTAACTAAATACACAGGAAAAAGCATAGGAGGACTTGAATTTACCTGTCTCTCTTCCCTGACTATTGGTGTTATGTGAACCAGGCACCTCCCCCTTTTTCACGATGAAATTGATTTCCTTGAATTCAAGTAAAGTAAAATAAGCCTTTTCTTCTTTTAAGTCAATTTTCTCAGTTATTTGCTCATGGTAATGAAAACTATAACCACTACAGGGTCAATGGTGATACTTAAGTGTGAGTTTCCAAGCACTAGTTCCCTGTTGGGAAGGAGAGGAGAGGGCAAGGTTTGGAAGGGAAAGGGACAGAGGAGGAAGGAGGAGTAGGGATGACAGAGAATGGCAGGAAGAGAAAAAGGAAGGGTGGGAGGAAAGGAAAGGTGGAAGGGAGAGGAGGAAGGTGGGAGAGAGGGAAAGTATAGGCAGGGAAGGAAGGTGAAAGAGGAAATTATTTTGACCAGTTTTTCCATGGCTATGTCTTGCCTTTTAAAATGTCATACAGGGCATACCTCTTAAAATCTGTCCTCTCTTGGTTTTGTGCTGACATGTAGTGTCTGAAGATTAGGCCATTAACTACACTGAAGCCTACTTTATTTCCTTATATAAGAGAACAATACAAGAGAAAAGTTAATCAAAAGGTGAGAGGAAAAAAAAAAAAACCAAGGCTTGAGACAAATGTACTGTCTTGATTTCTCCAACAAAGATTGCTTTGTAAAATAATTGTCTGAAGCATCATGTTGGCCATGATAAGAAGGCTTATGTCTTAGATTAGACACTCTCAAGTTGGAGAGTCAAGTTGGCAAGAAGTAGTCTTTTGGAGCATAGGTAGGGTTTTCCTATGAGAGCCTGGATTTGAATCCCAAATATCTCCCTACAGAACTGGTAATTGGAAACCTTTGCAGTATGCAGGAGCACAGGGAGGAGAGGATGGAAAGTGCTCACCATTGATGAAAAGGCTATCTTTATCCAGGGAGTAAGGACCCAGCCGGGTGATTCCATGCGTCTGCCAGCTTAGGTCATAGAAAATTGGCTTGGCAGGCAGTCCCAGACTGTTGGAAAGATGGTGGTATGTACAAAGGACATCTACCTGTGTCTGCGCACCATTCTTCACTGACCTGAGTTGGGGAGGAAGAGGTACACAGTGAGCAGATTCAGACCACCTGCTACCTCTTTATCTGTGGTCACTCTACACAACTCATAACCCACAGTATCATTTTGTTGATGCTATTTGCTGCTTTGTGCTCTCACTTTCTCAAATTAGGATCTCCACACCTGTAGTTACTTGTGCCTAGAAGCTTCCCTCTTTGCATCCTTCCTTTGGTTTTATCTCCTTCTCTTCCTCTACTTTTCTCCCTCTTCACCTCTCTCTTTCTCCCTCACCTTTTTCCTATTATTCTCTTCTTCCTTTTCCTTTTCTCCTCCTCTTCTCTTTCTCTTTTCTTATCTCATCTCCATTTCTTTCTCTTTCCTTTCTTGCTCTTTTTATGTTTCACCCTCTTCTTCTCTTTCTTTGTCCCCTCTCCTACATAGTCTTCATTCTCTTTTTTGTCCTCCCTTCCTTTTCTCTGTTTTGTAGCAATTTCTTTGTAGTTGAAACATTCTATTCAGCTTAGAAGCTCATTATAGACCTAAAGTTTTTAAACATATACATTTATTTTACTACACATGAATAAAACAAACCACATATAGCAAGGAGAACCATGAGACAATCATGAGTTATATAAAGCTTACATTCATAGGGATTTGGCTATTTGCATTTGTCAAACTTGAAGTAAACATCTTTCCTGTCTTGTTGGGTCTAAATTTGTGAATGAAATTCAATATCTATCATATCTCATCTCTATTAAATTAAATCCTTTATCTTGATCTAAAAAGATCTTATCCCTTAACCAACTAAACTTGATTGTAAAACTAAACTATCTGGTCTTCAATCCCCCTCAGAGACTTGAGAATGAATAAAACATAAATACCTGAGTGAACTGGTAGTGCAGGTAGGCAGCTTACAAAATGATAAAATGACTGAGACATTTTTCTGCCTGAATAGTCAGGCTAGAAGGCCTCATGTTAGGCCTTCTAGCCCAATATCTCTGCCAGATTTATTCACGAGGCAGGAACTATTGAAGACTTGCTTGCCCTGTCTTGGCAGAGTTCAGCTGTCAACTCTGCCTGCATCTAAGTGTGTCCATTTTTAGGCAAAATTTTAGATTTTAAAGTCTTAAAGGGAACCTCAGTAAAACCAAAATAAAGATTGCAGATGTATCAGAAATCCTCTGAAATGTATCAGAGTCGCAATACTCCTCTCTCCCTAAAGTTATGGAAGCAGTAAGGAGTGCTGAAGAAAGGAGATGGCCCAATCTCCTGAGTCACTTTCTTGTTCTACAAAGAGCTCCAGTGTGAAAGCTTTCATGAATCCATGTTGGGCTGAGCGTGCAATAACATGACCGCCTTTGAGTTGTCCATAATTCTATAAGTAACTCCTTGAATACACTCCTAAATTACCCCATAAAGCCATTGCTTCACCAAGTTGGACTTCAGTTATACAGTGTCTTTGATCTAGCGTCATTTCCTTTTCTGGGGTGAATAGATTTTCATTCATATATCTTCAATAATAGTATCATATAACATTCTTCTCTCTTCATCTTCCTCTTTTCCTCTCTTCCTTCCCCTCCTTTTCCCTCTTTTTATTCCCATTCCTCCTCCAGTGTTTTATGATTAAACCAGGCTTTCCTGAACTTCACAGACTATTTTCTTCTAATTTTCATACTGTCACACCCTCTGGGAAATCATGTGCTGTCTGTCCCATTTTTATTTTTAGAATGCAGAATTCATAAGGGCAGGAATAAGACAATTTTGATTTTTCTACTGCACTAAAAAATAGTCCAGTGTGATCGAATATTGTAATCCCGGCACTGGGAAGAAGGTCTCCTGAAGCTCACTACTCAGTCAGCCAGGCTATTTTTAATTGTTTTGTTTTGTTTTGTTTTGTTTTGAGACAGGTTCTCACTATATAGTTTAGACTGTCCTGGAACTCACTATATAGACTAGGTTGGCCTCAAACTCAGAGATATCTGCCTATTTGTCCCATATTCTGGGAATAAAGGATTGCACCACTACACCCATCCTTGAGATTTTTAAAAATCTCATAGCAATTTAATATTTGTATGATGCTGGCATCAAAACTGGGGTCTTGTACATTCTTAGTAAGTGTTTTAAGCCAAGCTATTCCCCAGGTCAATCACTGGTGGACTCGAGGAAGGTACTCTACTGTTAAGCCATGCCGTGAGCTCATTCCTGGGACATTATATGCACATATCCAATTGCTGTAAAATATTAAATTGTCATAAAATCAGTAAAAGACAAAACACTTTAATCCTAAGAGTCTCGATCATGACAACTCCAAGTCCTTTCAAATTGGATAATGGGTAGGTAGTGGAGGTGAGGGGAGCTGGAAGTGGAAAATATGTCTCACCTTAGACTGTCCACTCTACAGCCTGTATATAGGGGACCAAGGCTGCTCCTCTTAAACAAAGGGCTGAGCTGTAGAGAAAGAAGGAAGGCAGAGTTGGTTAGAGGCAGGCTTCCCCATTAGGAGGGAGATGGGTGGGCCTGAAGGGAAGCAGGTAGCTCACCAGGTGCTGCATGAGTGTATCTGTGATGTTGAACTTGGGGGAGCCAACCTGGCCCATGTCAGCTGAGTAGCGCAGGTTGTTGATGGTGAAGTTCACTGTGAATGTTTCCTCACTGATTTTGCCAGCTGTTTGGATAGACAGAAAGAGAGAAAACTAAAGCTGACAAGATGGTAGATAGATGGGGATGGGGGGGATTAATGTGCCTTATAGTGAGTAAGTCAGTAAATCTGTGGATGTCTTGTTAATGTAAGGAGCTGTAGATGGCAGCGAACGGTGCTCATGATGTGGGAAATCCTGATAGAACATTTCCACCCTCCCACCTTCCCTGTAGGCAGCTTCAGTAAAGACAGAGGTCTTTCGTTTTGTGGTGGGAAAGGTTCATATAACTGCTTAAGCAGGATTGGTGACTTCTAATGTCTGTTTCTCTCTCTCTCTCTCTCTCTCTCTCTCTCTCTCTCTCTCTCTCTCTCTCTCTCTCTCTCCTTTGCCACCTTTGCTAATTTCTCCCTTACTTCCTTTCCACTTCTACTTTCCTTCACCATCTACTTGTTTCTCTCTTCCTTTCTCCCTCTCCTTCTTTGTCTCTTCTGGTTCCACTGTTCCCTTTTTCTGTCACTCTGTTCCTCCTTTCCCCCTCTTTCTTCCTCTTCCTTTGTCCTCTCTCATGTCTCTCTCTCATTCAGTTTCTTTTCCCCTCTCCCCTAGTCCTCTGAAAGGGGGACCCCTCATTCCCTACCAACTGACCCAAGCCTATCAAGTCTCATCAAGACCACTTGCATTCTATTCACTTTCAATCCCTTTCTGTCTCCTCCACACGCTTCTCCTCTCCCATTCCCCACCTTCTTTCTGTTTTGCCTCCTCTTTCTTCTATTACCCTTTCTCTTTCTCCCAGCCCTCCTCCATGTCTTGCTGTCCCTCCTTTCACCTCTCTTTTACCTTATTCTTTTCACTCTTTATTCTAGGCCAATCCCATATAAAATATGCAGTGAAAGGGGGCACAGAAAAATCAAAAAGAAAAGAAAGAAAAACAAAATGAAACCATCTTAATCAACCAGAAATCATCCAGTAACTTTCAACAAGGGGGTTAGGACCAACCAAATAAGAACTATATAATATATGCTTACAAGTATTCAAGTACTTTCTCAGCTTTTTAAAATTAACATATCTGCAATTGCTTCCCTCATTGCTTTCCTGTGGAAGATCTGAACTACTTTTGATTTGTTTTTTCCCACTTCACAAAATTATTATTTGCTCAAATAAATTTTTTCAAAGAAAAAAACGTTATTGTGCCTCAGCCTGTTTGTTTATTTTTCTGAAATACAGTCTCTCTGTGTGGCCTTAGCTGTCCTGGACTCACTTTGTAGACTAAACTGGCCTCAAGCTCACAGACATCTGCCTGCCTCTGCCTCTCAGAGTGCTGGGATTACAGACGTGTGCTACCACTCCTGGCTTCAGTTTATCTCTTAAAGACAACAAAGTCAGCTTTGTGGGAGAACTAAACTGGAACCCATACAAGAGTTAATGGGAAGGAGATGGTGTCTGTGTCAATGTCTTCCTCACCCAAGAAGCAAGATGAGACAGATATTGTTTCTCTCACTGACGGATGTGTGTGGGAGGTGTTGGTAATGGTGAAGTTGAGAGTGATTGGTGCCACCATAGAACCACTGATTGAGTATCAAATGAAGAGAGAAACACCCATCCTAGAACAAAGAAGTGAGCAAATCTCCTTCCTGACCTAACCATGGGACTCTGTGAAATTAACAGGATCAGAAACAAGGGCTACCCTGGATGGGGATGCCTGGTGGCACTCAGAGGAAGGATAGCAGGCTACCAAGGAGAGACTTGATACCCTATAAGCATATACAGGGGGAGGAGGTCCCCCTCAGTTACAGCCATAGAGGAGGGGAGTAAAGGGAAAATGGGAGGGAGGGAGGAATGGGAGGATACAAGGGATGGGAAAACAATTGAAATGTAATATTAATAAGTTAATAAAATATATTTTAAAAAGAAACAAGGGCTATTCTAGAACTCCTAAGTCATTAAGACCCTCCTTTCTTCATTCTTCCAAGTAACATGCATTATGTGTGTATTTAAAATTTTGTAATAGCCTCCATGTGTTCAAAGATGAATAGGGCATAGTCTTGCCCAGTGAAGTGAAACCGAGGAGTAGATGACTATAAAATCTAACCAATGACCGAAAAAGGCTTTTGGTAAGAAGCACTACTTTGAAGGTCCCTGGACAATGACAGTCAGTCAGAAATACTCACAGGTGGTAGTTGGCACTGCAGCTCCAAATCTGTAACCTGCACAGAAAGAAAATATGGGGGCCTTATGGATGGATAGCAAGGATTAAGGGAAAAATGTGGAGTCTTTGGGGGTAACAGCAGAGGTAAAGAGACAGGAAATGAATGTTCATGGAGGTGACAACCAACTAGGCAATGAACTGAAGGCAGGTAGAGCTACTCATTGTTGCTGTGAAGGCTTTATACTTGTTCTTAGCCAAAAAACTGAGAAGTGGAACTGGCTAGTGCTGATGGTACCCAGATCCCTACACATGCAAGGCACATCTCCATAAATGTCTCCAAATCCAGACACAAAAGGAAGGGAAAGTGGGATAAGGGTCGTTCTAAAAAGAGGGATTAACTGATCAGTACTTTAGTAAAGCCTAAGACTCCAAGTGGTTTAAACATAGGTTTTTTTTTTTTTTTTTTTTTAAGTAAACTATTGATTGAGCTATTTATTTAATATGTTCCAGGCTCTTCCCCACTTTTCCTCTAAGTGTCTCTGGTTTTATGTTGAGGTCTTTAATCCACTTGGATTTGAGTTTTGTGCAAAGTGACAAATATGGGTCCAGTTGCATTTTTTTACACATAGACCTCCAGTTAGACCAGCACCATTTGTTGAAGATGCTATCCTTTTTCCATTGAATGGATTTGGCTTCTTTGTCAAAAATCAAGTGACCATATGTGTGTGGATTCATATCTGGGTCTTCGATTCGATTCCACTGATCAACCAGCCTGTTGCTGTGCCAGTACCATGCTGTTTTAATTACTATTGCTTTATAGTACAGTTTGAGATCAGGTATGGAGATTCCTCCGGAACACCTTTTATTGTACAAGATTGTTTTAGCTCTTCTGGGTTTTTTGTTTTTCCATATGAAGTTCAGAATTGAACTTTCAAAGTCTTTTTTAAAAATTGTGTAGGTATTTTGATAGGGATTGCATTGAATCTGTAGATTGCTTTTGGTAGGATGGCCATTTTTACTATGTTAATTCTCCCGATCCATGAGCAAGAAAGATCATTCCACCTTCTCAGGTCATCTTCAATCTCTTTCTTGAGAGTTTTGAAATTTTTTTCCAACAAGTCCTTCACTTGCTTAGTTAGAGTAACTCCTAGATATTTTATATTGCTTGTGGCTAATGTGAAGGGTGTGGTTTTCCTAATTTCTTCCTCTGCAAGCTTGTCATTTGTGTATAGGAAGGCTACAGACTTTTTTGAGTTAATTTTGTATCCAGTCAATTTGCTGAAGGTGTTTAAACATAGATTCTTACCATTGATGTAAAGACTGTTCTGGTCCAGTGTATAAGGGCCCAGACGAGTAATGCCATGGGTCACATGGCTCAACTCCCAAAACAGCTGATTTTGGTTTAACCCAAAACTCATGGGGTTAGAGTGGAAGGTACAGATGATATCCACTCCTGTGGCTGCTCTATCATTTTCAGACCTGTCAGAAAGACATGAGAGATTGTCACAGTGAAGTCAGTTCTTGAGCATTTGGGGCATTGAAAGCAGGGAGCAAAAGGAAGAAAATGAAGATCTTGAAGGGACTTAGGGAGTAGTTGTAAAGTTTAAAAGTGAATCTCCATCATCTCTTGTGTGTGTGTGTGTGTGTGTGTGTGTGTGTGTGTGTGTACCTCTTAAGGTGGGGTGCATGCACGCACGTGCGCACATACACACACACACACACACACACACACACACACACACACACAAAATGTGTGTGACTGGGCTCAAGCAGGCAACACTGCATATGTGGACACCTTTTAGGAGTCAGCTCTTTCACATTGTTGAATGAAGAACTCTCTTGCTTCTACATACTACCTACCCCAGGAGAGCTGGCTGTCAAGCTCTAGGGGATACTTCTGGGTGTCTACTTTCCAACCTCATTTTAGGAGTGTGGGGATTACTGATGCATGCCACCACATCTGGCATTGTATGTTGGTTCTAGGAATCAAACTCAGGTCATCAAGCTTGTACAGTAAATATTTTTCCCACTAAGTTATTTTGCCAGACTTGAATCCTGCATTATTTTCCCTGTTCTTTTTTATTGTTTTGAGATAGGGTCATTCATTGAAACCTGAGGCTTACCAATTAGGTTAGCCTGAACTCCCAGTGATCTGCCTATTTTAGGAGTCACTTCTCTCGTGTTTCTGAATCAGAGTCTCTCTTGTTTGCCAGATTACTAATAGGGTTAATATGGAGACTCACTTTTAAACTTTATAACTAACCCCTACCCTCTTCATGATCTTTAGCTTTCTCCCTTCTGCCCCCTGATTTCAATGCCCCAAATGCTCAAAAACATACCCAGCTTTTTTTTTGTTAGTGTTTCCTCTTGGGGTTGGATTTAGCTTTTCTTGTTTCTATGAGAAGCATTTTACCAAATGACACATCTCCCCAATCCTTCATAAAATATTTTACTTATATTGTACATAGGATATTCAGTTCTTCTAAGAGAATCCTCATTTTAATTAGAATATCACATGAGTTTTCTACACTAAACAGTTCCTATTAGTAAGTTACTAACTGCTCAACCTAAACACAATTTGGATGGGAAGAAAGTGCTAGTGCTAAAATGTGATGTGAGAAGTGCATGATCTCTGCTGGTTGTTTCACAACAGTCCACTCCACCCTGGGAGTCTCACCTGAGTGAAGCCAACGTACATCCAGAGTAGAGTGGTGCAATGCTTGTCTTGTTGAGCAAATTGTCAAGCTGATGGAAAATAAACGCAGTTAGCACAAATCCTAGATGGGACCTTCCCAGGGAGTTGTAAGGTAGAGTTGGAGGCATACTGGAATAACTCACCCAGTAATGTAAGATCCACTTAGTAGAGGCAAACTTCAAGGTATCTGGGTGTCCCATCTCCTCCTTATAGTGCAAGTTGGTTATAGTGAAGTTGAGAGTGACGGGTACCATGATACTACCATTGCCTTTAGGAGTAGGGAAGATAGAGATAGATCTATTTAGAAATGGTAAGGACCAAAGCTGATTCTAATTCTATATGACATTGTTGAACTATTAAAAATTTAAGCAGGGGATATTCTGAACCTGCTAAAACATTAGAATTTGAAGCTTTCTTCATTCATCATGGGATGATTAGTATGTGAAAGGTTCTGTAATAAACTCTTTAGGTCCAAAGATGAATAGGGCATCATCTGCTAATATAAGAACCATGGAAGTTACCAAACTATTACACTTCAGGAGAGCCCAATAGGAGGGCTGGAAGGATAATCATGAGAGTGATCCAACCAGGTACTAAGAAAGGCTCTTTGGAGAAAAGCATTATTTCAAATGTGAGGAAAATCATGCCTAAAAGTTGCTAGAAGCTAAACAATAGGAATTGTTTGCAAGAATAGAATGCAGGAAATAGATTATGGTGTATTAATGGAATTTAATATTACTTCACTATGGCCAGAGAGAAGTGAAGGTGTGAAAATGGCAGGATCCTCTAAGCTTATTACAGAAATGAAATCATTAAGTAATAAAACATTTGGATGTTACTTATAGAACAAATGGAATCACTCAAATGTTATATAAGAAGAAAATTTTATGGAAACAAATGTGTCATCAAGAATACTTATAGCTGCTATGTGGAAGACATTAGGAAGCTATAATCATAATCAAGGGTACTGCAGTTTGACTAACAGAAATATGCTGATCTCAATAAAGTCTGAGTGATATAGATATGGAGAAAGAAAAGGTTTGAGAGAACTCCTAATGGGACAAGAGATGAGGTTTGGTGACCACTGGATGCAGGAGGTGAATGAGAGGAGGGGTGAAAGTTGTAACTCTGTTTCTTTTTTTGGTAATTATGAGAAGAATGATTAAATTTAGAGGACAATTATATCTTCAGGATAAGTGATTGTGATGCTATTAATGGTCAAGTTGATAGGCTTGAGAATCACCTGGGAGTTGGGTTTCTTAAAATACCTAAGGAGATTCTTGATTATATCAATGAATGTGTAAAACCAGATTTTAATCATGAGCAGGACCATTCCTGTACTGTATAAAATGGAGAAAAGGACTGAGCACTGGCATGCATGTGTTTGTGATTCTGTTTTCCAAATGTGAACGTGATGAGGCCAAATGTTTCAAGTTCCTGGTGCTTTAACTCTATGATGTATTGCATCCTAAACTGAAAACATATAAGCCCTTTCTTCTTTCCTTCCTTTCTAACTTCCTTCCCCTCTTCCTTCTTAGGGTTGCTTTGATCAGACTATTTTATCATAGTAACAGAAAAAAAGATAACTAAATTTGTGGTCAAAGAGACCTGAGTAATATCTAGGAATTAAGTAGACCAATGGTCAAAAACTCTTAATGTGATAGTGACTGGAATCATAATATGGACCTTTAGTTAACTATATTGAATAACAACAAATAATATCTTTACTGGAAAGGTAGATGAGCATTGAGAGAAGAAATGGTACACTTACCTTAGTGGTACCAATAAGAGCCTGTATTGCATCTTACCTGTGGAATTGTTCATAGAGGACAGAGCCAGGGAGGAAGCTGAGAAGGACATGGTAGTCACAGGTGTTGACACAAAAACAAAACAAAACGAAACAAAACAAAACAAGATAAGGAATGAAATACAAATTGTAATATAACCTTAAGAAATGACAGCAGCGTAGGCGAATATATCCAAAAATCTGTGTTTCCCTTTATAGCATCTATTTCTTGGAATTTAGTATCACCCTTGGGTTGTGTGCTTTGGGGAAGCATGGGTGACTCTTACCACCCCCATCTCAGTCTACATTTCTATGAACCTTCTTGAACTTCTACCCATTGAAAGTGGATAATAGAAGAGCAGGTTGGCTCATTCAGCATGTCTTCTGTTTTAGGAGAAAGGAGGCAGCCAGTGACCTGCAGGAGTCTGCAATACTCACTGTTAAGGATGGCATCTGATACTGAATGTGTGTAACCTGTAGAAACATGGGAAGATGATGAGGAAAGAACAAGATTACCACCAAAATGCAACTATTAGCATGAACTAAGCTTTGCCACAGAACATTTCAAATTACTAGATTACAGTTTCTATGCCTGTCTTCAGAAAGATGTTATTTCCCATTTTACTTACAACAGTGTTTACAGCATACATTGGACCTAGAAAGCATATACTGTTCTAGCCCTCCAGTTATCTGAACTTGGCTTAAAAAGTCACTGATTTGAAGCAAATATGAAAAAAAAAATGACAAAATTAGAAGGCAGCTTTACAATTGGAGAGAGCGTCTACTCAAGACTAGACTATCCACAGCTAAGATTTAGTAAAAGGATGTGAAGAGTGAGGATAGATATTTAAATTGGTAAAGCACTTGACTGGATTCAGATCTCTTGAACCCATATAACAAAAAGGTAGGTGGGTATGCCAGGTGTGCCAGGCTGCCTCTAATCTTAGTGTGTTGGAGGCAAGATAGGTAATCCCTGTAGAAAGCTGGCTAGTCAGACTAACCAAAACAAAGAACTCAAGGTTCAGCAAGAGACCTCTGCCCCAGTATCTAAGGTGGGGAGAACTCAAAGAAGAAGAAGACACTTGATTTTAGCTCCATGCCTCCATGTGCATGTACGTACATATGTTCATGCAATATCACATACACATGCACCCACTTACATGAACACCACACATATACATATGTAAAAGAAGCAGAAGAAAGGCAAAACTCTCATATTTAAGGGATCGAATTCCACTTCGTAGTTCCAGAAGAAAATAGGCTTTGTTAACTCTTGTATTGGGCCCATATAAAAGTTTAAGCTAGATGGAGAGATTTTTGTCTCATTGCTCATCCAGGCAGGAAAAAGAAAGCCACATTCAAACATGACCCTTTATGTTGAAGTAGGAGATCCTAGCATAAAACTAGGAAGAAAGCACTCTCTATGGCTGTTGGAACTCCATTTTTTGGTATTTTCCAGAGGAAGTGCCTGTATCTGGGCAAATAGCAGGGAATAGATCTCTGCTCACTCAAGGTTGAATGTTGAGTGGGAGTGAGATGGAGAGACAGAAGGTTCACAGACACTTCCACTTCTAAAAGTCTGGGTTGTATATGGTAGAAATTTTCAAATTTTCAGATATCTGAAACCTCATCATACTCAATGCTGGAGGTAATAACTAAGATCTGGTGGTTATAAGCTTCTCCAATAGAGGAATAAAAGTAGAGGAACCAGACAGAAAGGAGATAAAAATTATACACGGCTTGCTGAGCAGCCTGGTATGCTTAATCTTGACTGTTGGTTTTATGTGATTTGGAACAATCTAAGAGATACACCTCCTGTACATGTCAGTGAATGCAGTTCTGGATGGGCTTAACTGAGCAGGGAAGACCCTCCCTGAATATGGGTAGTACCATCCCATGGCTGTAAGCCCTGGAGTGAATAAGAAGAAGAAAGTAAAGTGAAAACCAGCACTCCTCTCTCTCTCTCCATGCCTTCTTTCTGTGCCATGAAGGACTAAATCTTTTCTCATGCCCTTAGCCAAAATTAACTCTCCCTTCCTTAAGTTGTGTATCTTAGATGTTTTGCTAAAGCAACAAGAGAACTGACTAATACTCATCCCCTCACCATTAACATAGAGACTGTCCTGATCCAACGTATAGGGGCCCAGTTGAGTGAAATCATAGGTCAGTTTGTTCAGCTCCAAGTAGAGTTGCTCTGTGGCCAGCTCATGACCTGTGTGGTCACGGTAGTAAGTGCAAACTGTGTCCACTCCAGTGGCTTCTTCGTCTTTCCTGGGACTGAAGAGAGAGGGAATAAAAGTGATAATCATTTATCCAGAAATGTCATTTATTTGATATTTCCAGATAAATGTAGTAGAAAGGCTGGAAAGTAAAAAATGTATCATCTCTGAAATACCCATAAATAGAAGTAGAGAGATAGCTTAATTGAAAAAGTGCTTACAAGGTGCTGAGTTTGATTTCTGGAACCTGTTTTTTATAAAGCTAAGAAGAGCCAGGTGTGGTGGTGCACACCTGTAATCCCAGCACTTGGGGAAGCAGAGGCAGATGGTTCTCTATGAGTTCGAGGTCATCCTCAAGGACAGCCAAGGCTACTCAGAGAAACCCTGTTTGAAATACCTGAAATAAATAAACAAATAGCTTGGAAGGGAGGCATACACTCATAATACCAGAACCAAAGAAGTGTACATAGGAATATCCTGGATCTCACTGGTAAGCCAGGTAACCTTGCTAAACTGGTCTACTTGGTATAAGTTACAGGCTTGTAAAAGTCTCTATCTCAAAAAGAAATTTTTAATTAAAAAATAGATGCATGCTCAGAAGTAAGACAATAAGACTGTCCTTTGTCCTCCATACACACATGTAAATATGCACCCACACAGGAACATCTGCATGTGTGCGTGCACACACACACACACACACACACACACACATGCACACACACACACACACACACTCATTCATTGAAGGCAATGCATCCATACACATGAAATAATAAGAAATTAATAAAGTATTTAGGTTAGGAATTTTGCTCTTCAAAAACATTTTTTGTGGTGATAGAAATTGACCCAGGGCATCAAGCATAGTAGGCAAGTTCTCTACCACCAAGGTACACCATACCCTATACAACTGAGACAGGAGCTCCCTGTACAAGCTCGGAGTGAAAAGAGCTGGCAATGTAAATGACAAATGTCATCAAATTTTGAGATTGAAATCTGCATCCTCATAGCATGTACACAGGAGAACTAGCTCATTTAAAAAAAAAAAAAAACAGGTGGTGTCAGGATATAAAAAGGAAGCAACTGGAGATGTACAATTATTCTGCTTTTTGTTTTAATATTTTGTTTTATTTACTATTATTTAAATTTTAAACTAAACTATTATATTAGTGCGTGTGTATGTATATGTATGTGCACATATGCATAAACATGTCTGCGTACCCACAGAGACCAGAAGAGGGTATCAGATCTGCTGGAACTCTTACAGGTGGTTGTGAATTTCCTATGGGTGATGACAACCAAAGTTGGGCCTTTTAGAAGAGAAGTAGGTGCTTTTAACTCACTATACCATCTTCAATATTTTAGAACTAATAAATATAGTATTATGTATTATTATGCAATTATCTAACAGTGTTTCAGTGGTTCTCCTTCTACCATCACTCCCCTCTTCTTCCACCTGAAATCACAGAGGCAGCCCTGGGTTGACATTTAAAGGCCTCACCTGAGCAAAATCAGTCTGCATCCATTGTACAAATGGCCTATACTGGTGTTCTTGAACAAGGGTCCAAGCTGTAGAAAAGAGAGTAGAGGTGAAGCAGTGACAAAGGGGACCAGAAGGGAACATGTATCCTTTGGGAGAGTGATCTTCCATTAGTGGAACAGAGTGTTGGTAGGCATAAGTAGAACCTCATTGGAATAAAGCAATGTAGGAAGGCAGGACCCAGGATAAGTTGGCATGAGTCTGGAGAGCCTATGGGTATGGAGATAGGTGGCTGGGCCTGGAGTACACTAGATGTAGGTGAAGAACAGGGGCAGTGCCTGAAGAGGAGTGCTTGAGATGCAGAGCTGGGGTCAGACAAGAATTTATCTAGAATGAGGAAGGCAGAGCTGAAGATGGATATGTGGGATCATAAAGGTAGAGAAACTGAAATTAGGATGAACAGCAGGCTAATCAGAGAGGTTTGGAGATGGAATTTAATGGGCAGGATGTGGAAGGGGATTGGAGAAGGATATTTGGGCCAAGAGATGTTGGGGTTGACATGGAGCTACCATGTATTAAAATGTTAATTGCTTGCCATCTCAAGATTCTTACTGTTTTATGAGCAAATTCTCACATATCCAAATTGACATCGTATGAACTTTGCCTCCCAAATTATCCCTGATTGGCTAATAAAGTTACATACAGCCAGGGCTGGGCCGAAGTAAAATAGGCAGAGCGAAGGTTTTCAGACTTTTTGGGTGACAAGAGGACTATAAGGAGAGAGAAAGAGGAAGAAAAAAGCAGGTTGCCATGGGGTAACCAGGAGACATGGCCTAAGGCATCTTGTACTGAGGACTGGCATGATGGCATGATGGGAAATGCAAGTGTTTATGGGGATTTTGGCTGGTAAGCAGACCAGATAGCTTAGAGGGTTAATATCTGCCCAGCTCCAAAGTTTTAAGGCATATAATAAATATAACAGGTTTCTGTATCTTTATTTTTTTTAAATAGAAGGATAAGGGATAATTGCCACCATATTAATAACCAACATTAATTAATATTAGTAGAATAATTAATTCCTTTTACATATGCCTTAGTAATTATATGAATCAATATTACATAACATTAATTCCACAAGAGAGGAGACAGTTCTGGAGAGAAATGTGTGGTGATGGAGTTTGCTTAGCAGGCTGTGGATGGGCAGCAGATAAAGGTAGATGGAAATAGAGAGGCTACAGGGTTGGAATGCAGTGAATAGAGCTGAAGTAAAATAAACAGGACTTGCCAGGACTTGCAGAATCTTTTCTGTAGCGTTAAACTTCTTGGAGCCTGGGGTCTGCATGTCCTTCTTGTAAAACAGGTTGGTGATGGTAAAGTTGAGGGTAAATATCACCAACGGTGGTGATTCTATAGCTGTAGGGGGAAAGGAGAAAAGAAGCTTTCAGTCGAGTCATGGCTAGCAATCAACATAGAGCAGGTAGAGTCTGAAGCCATAGTCCTGACTCGGGCAACATCTCACTAGAGAGTAAAACAATGAGTGAACATCCTTGGCTTACTTAATTGTAAGCAGCAGTGCTAGACCATCCTGTGCTGGAGGTCAGGAAGGGAAAATGTAGGAGATGGCTCAGTGGGAAAGATTGAAAGACTACTTGTTCTGCAAGCATGAGGACCTCAGTTCAGTACCCCAGGACACATAGAAAAAGCTGGACATGGTGGCATATACTTGCAATCCTGGCACTGGGAAGATGAAGACAGATGGACTCCTGAAGCCTAGCCTGGCTGAACATGTGACTCCAGTTTAATGAGAGACCCTGTCTCAAAAATACAGTAAAGAATAATAAAGGAAGACACACCAGGTCAGCCACTGGCCTATACCTACATGTAAATGTATGCAAGTGAACCTAAATGAATCCATTTGCACATGCATACTACTCAACCCCCAACCCCACATACACAAGAAAGAAATGAGAAGTTACAGAGCTTAAAAGGAGATGCCATCACTGAGGTCTCTTTTATATTTTTTAAAAGTATTCACTAATTTCTTTCACTCATTCACCAAACTATAATTTGGTAACATTTCAACTACAGTGAGCTATGCTTGCAAGGACTTCCTAGCCTATGTACTTGACTCCTTCCTTTTATTTTAAAGCTGAATATATGGTCAGGGCCTGGTGCTTCTTCCAAACTGTAATGTGGGGGATTTTGGTGGTTTAATACTCACTGCTGGGGCTGGTACCTGCAATCTTCTGTGTATAACCTGCAGTGAGAAACCAAATGAAGGCTAGTAAGGAGATTTGGGAAGTATCTATTGAGAAGGAATAAAGGATATTCCTTGACGGGGACAATTTGGGTTTTGCTACAATAAAGTTCAGATGACTACAACTTACCATTGACATAGAGACTATTCTGGTCCAGGATGTAGTGACCCAGTTGAGTAATGTTGTGAGTGAGCTGTTCTAGCTCCCAGTATAGCTGCTCTCTTCCCAGACCAGGGCCTGTGGAGTTTGGGTGGTAAGTGCAGACCATGTCGACTCTGGTGGCCTCACCATGATTCTTTGGCCTGGAAAGGTGAGATAGAGAAGATAGCAATGCGCGGACTGACTAGTAAGAGATGCTGTGGTCCCGAGAACATGACAGAAAATACTGGTAAAGAGGTAACAAAGCAGATATCAACTTTCTGGTGGCTACTTCACTTTTCTTAGTTACTGCATGCATGCAGGAATGGAGAAAATGGGATGCAATGAATGAGGTTCTCCAGACAGCATTATGAGAAAAATGTACAAAACTTTAGAACATTGTGGCAACTGATTCTCCTTCTAAAGCAAAATCATCCTAGATGTTTGATAAGACCCTTTCATAGGTCCCTCAAAGCTGATGAATGAAGACACTCCCCATGTCTTCACATGATCTTTATTCTGACTAAAGCCTGTTCAATTTTAGTTCACCTCTCTACCTTTTGCTTGCAGCTGAGTATTTCTTTGCATGCACTCTATCTTTTTCTAGGCTTTTTTTTTTCATGTGTTTTTCTTTTTTTCTCGAGATTTGCTAGACATCATGTATCTGTCTCTAGGCATGATCTGTAATCTCTCATTTACTCCTTAATTCCTGTACTTTCCTTATCTCCAAATTCTTCAATAGTCTTTGTGGGTTTCAGTTTCCTATTTATAAAATGGGCATTGTGATGTTATCAGTTTTTTAACCCACATAAAATCAAGCCAGTCACAACTCTAGTATGGATGCGGAGGACATTACAAGGCCCCATCACTAGCTGAGGCACTACTGGTAGTTGATGGTGGTTAAAGGAGGAACTGGTTTTTCTTTGATGATGTGGCTACTAGCTCATGTTCAGTGTGTGGCCCCACATCTATATATGTATGAACAGCACTAACTGGACACAGAGGCATAAAGTAAAGGACGAGGACATAAAGCTGGGCAGGATGTGTGCTGGGGGACATATGAGGTGAGCTGGACAGGAAAGTGCAAGATGTGTAGGACAAGAAAACACTCTATATCTGTATGATTCCTCAAAAAAATTAAATACACAAAACAGCAGAGATTGGAGAGATGGCTCAGTTATTAATGGCACTTATTAATCTCTTAGAGGCCTCAGGTTCAATTTCCAGCACCCACATGGCATCTCACAGCAGCCTGTAACTTCAGTACCCTATTCTGACTTCCTTGGACACCTTGTACACAGGTAGTATACAGACATGAATTCAGGAAAACACTCATAACACATAAAATAAAAGTAAGTCTTTTAAAAAATAACATAAAAACAGTAATAATAAGATAATATGTTGATTGCTGGCGTGTATGCCATAGCTGAAATTTGTGAGCCTTAGTTGTGATAGCTGATCCTGGTGTCAACTTGCTTGATTCTGGGATCAACTAAGAGACAGTCCTCTGGGCTGGTCTGTAGTGTAAATCCTGGAAGGATTATCAGAGAAGGTGAGAGCCTATTCCAGAGTGGTCTATACCTTCTGGCAGTAATCTAGATATAAAAGCCTTCATGGAAAGAGCAATGATGCTTTTCTTGCCCCCATCTTTACAAACCAATAGTGAGTGCGTCTACTCTGTTGCTTCCCTGAAGTGCTGCCACTGACATTCGAATCTTATTTCTTTGCGCTAACAACATGGACTGAAGGCCATAGGCTTTTTCGGAGTTCTCCAAGCCTTAAGTACAGCATTGGGTCTGTTGACATACCTAGCCTCAAAGTTACTGTGTTCTCACAGAGCACTCATAGCTACTGTATTATTACTCTCTCCTGTGTGAAGACAGTCATTGTTAGACTTGTCAGCATGCATCATGTAAACATATCTAATAAAGACTCTTTTAATAAAGTCATTCAATTAGTTCTGTTACTCTAGAGAACCTGGGTAACCTGTAAGTAAATTACATGGAATAGCTCCGATAGTGTGTAATGCAATAACTGGTATGAATACTACAAATATAATTATCAAAACTGTTACTTAACATGTTGATACAGTGAATGAGATTATTTAAGTATCCATTAAGTTTTTAGAAATCAAAAAAGAGAGCATGATACACAGTAGGTGTTCAAGATGGAAGGAAAAAAATTTCTAGAACTCCAGACTAGGAGTGCAGGGTGATTGTTTCCCTGGTTACATCAGCACTGTGGGAGAAAGATGTAAGACAAATTTAATTTTTGTGTATATTCTTAAAGACAGTGTCTCATGTCAGAAATTCATTACACATGTAAAGATGGCCTTGAACATCTGATTCTTCTGCCAAAACCTTCTGAGTCCTAGGATTGCAGGCATGTAGCAACATGTCAAGTTACAGATCAAACCCTAGACTTAATGCATGATGGGCAAGCCTTCTACCAACCAAGCCACACCCCGTGGGACACTATGAAAAGACCACATTTATGAATAACAGGAATAGAGGGAGGAGAAAAAAATTCAAATCAAAGATACAGATAATATTTTCAACAGAACCATTGAGGAAAATTCCCTAACTTAAAGAAGGTGGTGTCTCTCCAAGCACAATAAGTATACAGAACACCAAATAGACAAGCCCCCAAAAAAGAAAAAGAAATCTCTCATGACACATAATAAAACACTAAACCTATAGAACAAAGAATATTAAAATCTGTAACAGAAAAAGACCAAGTTTATATATATGCACACCTAGTAAAATTACACTTGACTTCTCAATGGAGACTCTAAAAGCCAAAAAGATTCTGGAAATATTCTAAAAAAAACTCCTTGAGACTTCAGATGCTAGCCCAAACTACTAAACCCAATGACAGTAGATGGAGAAACAAAGCAGTCCGTAATAAAATCACATTTAGGTTGTATCTACCTACCCACAAAACAAGCTCCAAATAATGTGCCAGAAGGAAAAAAATCAATTAAAAAAAAGTTAATTATCCCCCCCAAAGGAACAAGGAATAAATAATCTCAGACCAGTGAATCTAAACAGGGAGGAAAACTCCACATGATAGAAACAAATTAAAGGAATGAATAAATACTGTTCATTGGTAACTCTCAATACTAATGCTCTTAATTCTCCAATAAAAAGACATGGACTAACACATTTGACTAGAAAACAGAATCAGAAGGGATAAGGAATGACACACATTCACCAAGTATGTACTCACCAAAAATCTTGGTAAAAACTCCACCAAGAGGACATTTTAATTCTAAAAATTTATGAACCAAACACAAGGGCAGCCAAATTCATAAGAGAAAAACTAATGTATCTAAAACCACACAATGACACTCATACAGTCATAATGGGTGACTTGAATGCCCCATTCTTGCCTATAGACAGGTCATTTAGACAAAAATTAAGCCAAGAAGTGCTGGACTTTAACATTATAAATAAAATGGAACCAGTAGCTATTTATAGAATATATCAGCCAGACACAAAAGAATATAGCTCCTTCTCAACAGCTTATGGAACTTTCTACAAAATTGACCACTTAGACATAAAGCAAGTCTCAATAGATATGAGAAAATTGAAATAACACCCTGAATCTTATCTGACTACCCTGGTTTACTGCTGGATATCAACAACAATAGAAACATCAGGAAGTTCACAAATTGTTGGAAAATGAATAACTCACTACTGAATGAAAAATGGGTAAAACAGAAATTTAAGAAGAAAATTTAAAACTCTTTACAATTGAATGAAATGGAAAACACAACATACCTTAATTTATAGGACACAATGAATTTGGTGTTAAGAAGCAAGTTCAGAGCACTTAGTGCCCACATAAAAATTTAGCCAAGATCTCATATTAGCAACTTAATGACACACAAGAAAACTCTATAACACAAAGAAGAAATGATACCTAAAAGGAGTAAATGCAAATAAATAATGAAACTGATATATGAAATAAATAAGATTGAAACAAATATAAATAAATAGAAAACAATACAAAGAATCAAAGAGGCTGAGATGGGTTTTTGAGAAAATAATTAAGATACACAAACCCTTAGCCAAATTAAATAAAAAATGGAAAGAGAAGATCCAAATTAATGAAATTATAGACAAAATAGGGGCATCATAATAGAAAATTAGGAATACCAGATAATCACAAGGACATACTTTAAAAAGCTGTAATTCATAAAATTGGAAAATCTAAAAGAAATGGATAAATATCTTGATATATATAACACACATCACAGTTAAATAACAGGTAATATAAACAGACTCAACCCACAACCACTAGTGAAATAAAAGCAAGAATTAAAGGTCTCCCAACCAACCAACAAATAAATAAATAAATAAATAAATAAATAAATAAATAAATAAAATGAAATCTCAAGACCAGGACCAGAATTCTACCAGACTTTCTTTAAGAAAAAGAATTACAGACCAATTCCCTTATTAACATAGATGAAAAAAAAATCCTCAATAAAATACTTCCAAACCAAATTGAAGGACACATCAGAAGGATTATCCAACGTGATCAAGTAGACTTCATCTCAGAGATGCAGTAATTCAACATACATAAATTAATAATGCTAATGAAAACTACATCTTTCACCAGACAGAATGGCCAAAATCAATTAAAAAAAAAAAAAAACAATGACTATTCATATTGTTGAGAGTGTGGGGTAAGGAAAACATTCACTTATTGCTGCTGTGAAAACTTGTACAGCCATTATGGAAATCAGTGTGTTGGTTTTCCAGGAAGCTGGTAATAAATTGACTTCATGATTCAGCTATGCTGTTCTTAGGCATATATCCAAAGACCTTCTACAGACACATTTGCTCATGCATGCTGTTTATTCATAGTAGCCATAAATTGAAAATAGCTTAGATGTTGACAAACAGATGAATGAACATGAAAAATATAGTACATTTAGATAATGGAATATTATTCATCTGTTAAAAAAGTAAATTTGTAAACCTTTCAGGTAAATGGATGGATCTAGGAAAAGAAAAATCCTGAGTGAGGTAACCCAGACGCAAGTAGACAAATATTCTCTGTATTCTCTTGCATGTGGATTTTAGCTTTTAAGCCTTTCACAGGTGTGTTACAATTTGTTTAACACCAGAGGTTTTGTATATAATAAGGAATATGAAGGAGAAAGAATCTCCTCAGAAAGGAGAAATAGAATATATGCTTATAGACAAGGGGCAGGCTGGAACAGGAGGATTTAGGTGGAGGGGAGGGGAAAGGGCTGCTAAGGGAGTGAATATCATGAGAGATAACAGACACTAAGGAGATTCCAATTGTCATATGGAAACCTATTACTGTAGAACAATCATAAAATTTATACATATATACAAAATATCTAAATAAAGTCACTAAACAATAAAGGGGACAATGGCCCCAACTAGACATCTTTTGCCTCCAAATGAAACTTCCAGTACTAGGAATGAGTTATACCTAATTAAGTTCATGGCCAAAGAGGCCCTCATGAAAGCCCACAAAGGCTATTGAATGCTCTCTACAAACTGATAGCAAGACCTTATTGTTGAAGCCACATTTCCATATCTCAATAAACATGTAATTGTGCTGATGTCTAACTTGAGCCCTCATTCCTGCTGACTAGTGATCATGATTCTGAAAAGTACTCTCTACACTACAAGAGAAGAAAAGTAACCACTCCACTATTCTACAAAACCTGTGTTCTATCATGATAGCCTGCCTGCATGATACCCTGGTGTAATAGTGGCACAAATGTGGGAGCAACCAAGAACTGGCACATTGGATTTAAAGCCTACTCCATGAGATGAAAACCCCTCAGTGACTCTGTCTGCTCTGGTGGCCAGGAATCTCAGACTAGATAGGCCATGGCCCCAGAAGAAAACTAAATACTGTTGTTATGCTTAAGGAGCATAACAGCAAAATGGCTCCTAACAATGTTCTGCTACATTCATAAATAATAATTGTCTTGCTCAGTCATCACCAGAGAAGCTTCCTCCTGCAATCAATGGGAACTAAAACAGACTCAACAATTGAACAATGTACAGAGTGAGAGACTTTGGAATATTTATTCCTAAACAGGATGTTGCTGCTAAACTCTTTCCCTTGAGATTCACAGAACTATGCAGAAGAGGAGGCAGAAAGAATTTAAGAGTCAGACGAATTGATGACACCAAGAAAACAGTATTTTCTAGACACAGCAGGACTGATACACATATGAATTCAGAGACTGGCAGCATGCAAAGGACCTGCATGCATCCAAACCAGGTGGCGTCCCAGTGTTGAGATAGGGAAACAGACATCATCCCCCATGGCTAGCCAAGGAACTGTCTCCAACTGACAACTGTTTGGGAAGAAAAATTCGTTTTCTCTAATGGAGTCTCGTTGGGTATAAGCCACAAACACTTAAGGGTAGGTCCAATGTCCTGAGGTAGATGGCCAATACAAAATGAACTCTGGAGATTTTGTATATTTTTTTCATGTTGTTTTGTAGGATTTTAAAATTTTTTACTGACCTTTTGCTTGTATATTATGGTTTCCAATGTTGTGTTTTTACATAGTGTGTTTTTATGAGTGGGTTTTTTTTGTGTGTTTTTTCTTTCACAGTTTCTAAAATTCTGGTTTGTTTGTTTTTTATATGCCTGTCTTTTCATTTTCTTTCTTTCTTTCTTTCTTTCTTTCTTTCTTTCTTTTCCTGTTTGTTTTCTAAAGAGAGAGAAATAAGTTGTGGACTTGGATGGGTGGGGAGGTAAGGAGGAGATGGGAAAATATGGGAAAGGGAAAGTGTGATCAGAATATATTGTGCAAAATTTCAATAGAAACAAAAGACAGACTAAAAGAGATGTACTAAAATTATATATATTGTATGACACCATTTACTTGTGATTTCCAAAATTACTCTTATTTTGAATGAAACCTTATAATATCAAAAGATAGAAGTAAGAAAAAGCTTGGGATCTGAGAAAATTGTATGAGAGAAACATTGAGCCTTATGATGCGAAACTACATGTAGGCCGCACCCTCCCCAGAGCATATTTGATGATGTGAAGGGATATTTTTGTTGTCACTTTTAAGGTGAGAAGGTGGAGTGATTAATATATGTCTCTAGCTAGGTTTCTAGGGGCTGAGACACGTATTATGATTAATACTGTCAACTTGACAGACTCTAGGATTGTTCATACTCAAGTCTCTGCTCACATCCATGAGGGCATATTAGGTTAATTGGGGTGGGAAGATCCATCCACACTGAATGTGTTTGGCACCTTCTAGCAGCTGCCCATGTATCAGGAAGATCCTCACTGAACGTGTTTGGCACCTTCTAGCAGCTGCCCATGTATCAGGAAGATCCTCACTGAACGTGTTTGGCACCTTCTAGCAGCTGCCCATGTATCAGGAAGATCCACACTGAACATGTTTGGCACCTTCTAGCAGCTGCCCATGTATCAGGAAGATCCTCACTGAACGTGTTTGGCACCTTCTAGCAGCTACCCCATGTATCAGGAAGATCCACACTGAACGTGTTTGGCACCTTCTAGCAGCTACCCATGTATCAGGAAGATCCTCACTGAACGTGTTTGGCACCTTCTAGCAGCTGCCCATGTATCAGGAAGATCCACACTGAACGTGTTTGGCACCTTCTAGCAGCTGCCCATATATCTATCAGGAAGATCCTCACTGAACGTGTTTGGCACCTTCTAGCAGCTGCCCATGTATCAGGAAGATCCACACTGAACGTGTTTGGCACCTTCTAGCAGCTACCCATGTATCAGGAAGATCCACACTGAACGTGTTTGGCACCTTCTAGCAGCTACCCATGTATCAGGAAGATCCTCACTGAACGTGTTTGGCACCTTCTAGCAGCTACCCATGTATCAGGAAGATCCTCACTGAACGTGTTTGGCACCTTCTAGCAGCTGCCCATGTATCAGGAAGATCCACACTGAACATGTTTGGCACCTTCTAGCAGCTGCCCATGTATCAGGAAGATCCTCACTGAACGTGTTTGGCACCTTCTAGCAGCTACCCATATATCAGGAAGCCTTTGGACTTTGCTAACGACTTCATCACCCCACTGAAGCCGCTTTCATTGTTCTTTTTTGACATAAGAACTCAGCTTCTTTGGCTCTCAAGCATAGACTGGAGATGAACAGCTTTTCAACTGTCTTTCAGGCCTGCAGTACCTGGTGGAGACATTTACTATTGTAGACTGAGCAGTTACTGGACTAAGCCTCTCTAGAGTACAGACGGCCATTATTGAACTACTAACCTTGAATCTCAAAAACCACCCTAATAAATCCCTTTTGAAATATGCATTAACCAATAGTTTCTGTTCCTCTCAGGAACCCTGACTAATACAATACTGTTAAATATCCTACTGTACATATAAGAACCGTCCATAATAATGCCAATGTGGCAATCTCTCTGTCCTATACTCTTGTGTCTGACATATACTAACTGCTTGTGTGTGAACTATTGGGAACAATTGAATGTGTCTTGAACTGTATTTAAAGGCTGTAGAGAAATTATTGTAAAGGATCAAGGTATGACCCTTATTAAAAAAAAGTTTCATTTGTAATTTGTACTTGCCTTGCCATGTTAATCCTAAGAAATACCATGCTTGTATGTGAGGATCATCTGGCTGTGACATCATTACTCCACTGATCACCAGGGTTGATTTGAATGATCTAGTTAGCTAAGTAGGTTTCTACCCTTCCACCCCCCAGGGTCTAAAAGCATTCCTCCCAAAGCTGTATGCTCAGTTAAAGAGGATGACTCTTCCCATCAGGGGAGAACTGGTCTTCAATTGTGATTCCTTGGAAAGAATATCCAAATAAATTCTCATGAAATTCTGTGCTGCATTACATCTTAAATATCCCCCCAGATGTTTACACTGCAAAGGCAGTATGTCTGCGATGGTACTATTGGGAAGTAGGGATTGTTGGTGAGAAAGGGCTGAGTGAAAGGTTTTTAGATCATTTCAGGATGTGTCCTAAAGGTAACTATAGCTCTCCAGCCTGTTCTCTTTTGGTTTTGGTCTGGATTTAGTCAGTTTAGCTCCGCTGCCCCTCTACAAACCAAAAGCAAGGATCCATCTGATTGTTGATAGAGGTGCCTCTGAATCTGTAGTAAAACTTAAACTTTTCTCTTAGAATTGTGATGTAGCTCAGTTGGTAGAGTGTTGGCCTAGTGTTCACAAGACTCAGTGTACCATGCATCTAGCACCACATATGCTGGGCCTGGTAGCACACATCTGCAATCCCAGCACTCCAGAGGTGAAGGTAAGAGAATCACAAGTTCAAGGTCATGCTCAGATACTAATTTTTGTAAGACTAGCTTTTTCAAACAAAAACATGTTCTCTTTGTAAGTTGATTATTTCAAGGCCTTTTGTTTTGCATGTTTCAGTGACAGAAAATAACACATACTACATGAGAGACTGAAGTTCAGAAAAGTAAGAAAGAATAGAAACAGGCCTAACCCAGGGGCTGCAAAAAGGCTTAGAGCAAAAGGAAGGCCTAACCATAGAGAAATAAATATAGAAACTCAACCATGTCTTCATGGGTAGTCTTGTCTATCCATCTCACCTGAGTGAGGTCAGTCTGCAACCAGAATACAATTGGCCAACACTGGTATTTTGGAACAAAGGTTTGAGCTGTGAAGAAAAGATAGGGTTCAGTTAACTATATAGTCTGAGAGGGGAAAGGGGGAGGGGGCAAGAGAGAAGTGTGACGCTATGAGGAGTGGTCGATTGTGGCAATAGTAGGTGTGTCAGGAGGAGATGTGTGTCAACAGGATGTGTGAGAGAGGCAGTAGAGACGTAGACTAGCAAGAATTTGTAGCAAGGGAACTCATGAGTATTAAAATAAGAATGTGGGTATTAGCCAGTGGCAGGACAGTAAAAGTAAGTGGGCAGGGTTTTCATAGGAAGGTTGGGCAAATGTAAGGTAGATAGGGTTAGAGTGTGTTGGTGGACCTTTAGTGAGTGTGGCAAGATTGGAATAAATGAGGATAAGGGAGATGGAAGGAGGACCAGTGGGTGTAGCAAGAAAAAAGTAGGAAGGGTTGAGACGGTTGGGCCCAGTACTGATGTGATATGACAGATGTGGGCAGACACCAGAACGAAGGAGAAGAGGGAGACATAGGCAGTCATAGATTAAGGGCGGGGGTAATGAATGGGTTGGGAATCAGGACACTGGTATGGCTGGAGTAGGTGGGTAGAACCTACAATTGTGGATAGGTCAAGGGATGTGGGTAGTTCACCAATAGTAAAGGCAAGAGAGGTAAGTGGGAATAGAGTGGGTAGTCAGGCCATAAGTTGGTGAATCTAGAGAAAAGTGGTCAAGGCTGGAAAAAGTAAGTGAGGCAAACTACAGCACGGCAGATGTGTTAGGAACCAGTAAGCATGGCAAGATGGGGGTTTTAGTAGGGGTTTAGTGAAGGGGTGAGGAAAAAGAGGTGAACAAGTCTTTTTAGTTTTTTTTCTTTTTGTTTGTTTGTTTGTTTTTTAATCAAGACAGGAATTGTCTGTATAGTCTTGGCTGTCCTTGACTCACTTTGTAAACCAGGCTTGAACTCATGAATGAGAAATAAGTGAGTGTGGTAAGAGGGGTGTGGTAGGACCTGGAACAGGTAGGTAGACACCAGAATGTGAGTGAGCATCAGTACCTGGGGTAAGGGAAGGGGGGGTGTTATAGGTGGGACCTTAGTGAATGGATGGGGCAAGCAGAAGGTGAGATGATAGAATTAGGTGTATGGGGGCAACAGTGGATAGGGTAACAGAGATGGGCAGGTCACCAGAGGGAAAGGCAAGAGAAACAAGTTGGCTTGGAAGGAGTGGACAGAGCACAGTCGAGTGTCACAGGAGAAGTATGAATGGAAACAGATGGCAGAACAAGACAAGGAGGTGGTGTGTAGGGATTTAGTGAATAGATGGGTAGTAGGTGGAGGGTAATCTGTTGATAGGGCAAGAAGAGACAAGAAGAGCTGGAAAAGTTAGGTGGAGAATCATTGAGTATTATAAAATACTCCAAGTGAGCACTAGTTGGTGTAGCGACAGAGGGACATGGATATGGATTGGGTGGGTGGGCTAACCATCAATGATAGACCTAGAGACAAGTGGGCTGTGTTGGATGAGGTAGAGGAGGCAGCAGTGGTTGGGCCAAGAAGGCAGAGCTGTAGTGGGTGAATATGGCACCAGTGAGCCAGGCAATGGAGAAAGTATGGCTGGAGGGAGTAGATGAGGCAATAGGTAGGCAGGGCACCAATGGGTGTGGCACAAGGGATGTGGGTGGGTGATGGTAGGTAAAACAAGAAAGAGAAGTGGATGAGGCTTTAGTGGGTGAGCAGTGCAATCATATGACCGGTATGGCTGGATTGAGATAGCAGGACCAAAAGTGATGGAAGTGTGTAAGGCAAAGGAGGTAGACAGAAGTCTCACCAGAAGCTGCAGGACTTTTTCTACATTGTTGAACTTGGTAGATCCTGGCATCCACATGTCCTTAATGTAGGGTAGGTTGGTGATGGTGAAGTTAAGAGTGCACAGCAGCAGAACAGAGCTTGAGGCTGCAAGTAGATTAGGAGAGAAGTTAAGTCTTGAGTCATACTGGAACTAGATTTAGGGTTTAGGACTCATATCACCAGGACCCATGTATTCACACCTAGAGCAACAATTCAAGATGTTTCTCCCATATTTAAAACAGAAACAAAAATTAACATAAAAAGGTAACTTCTTCAAGCAGGATCAATTGTGAGCTCAGAGTAAAGAATAATGAAAATTCAGAATACTCACTGCTTTGGGTGGTAGCCAGAATTTGCTGTGTATAGCCTACACAGATAACGAAAAAATAGTGGAAATATGATTGGATTGAGAAAGTAGGGGTGTGGGAGGAAAGCACTATGGCTCTAAAATATATCTCACCATTGACATAGAGACTGTTCTGGTCAAGGGTGTAGGGCCCTAGATGCATGATGCCATTGTTCAGTCTTTTCAGCTCCCAGTACACATTCTCTCGGTCCAGCACTTGATTAGAAGTATTAGGGTGGTAGGTGCAGATGGCATCTACTCCTGTGGCTGTTCCATTGTTCTCAGACCTGGAGAAAGCAGGCAGGGGGAGTGATATTAAATGGATTACCTAGAGAAGGATCCAGACGTGTCTAGATTATATAGGGAAGAGCCTCTGGTGGAAGAGAAGCCAAGGCTCTGGGCTGAAAACTTTAGGGTAGAGGATGAGGTATGCCAGCCATACTCTGTAACAGTTAGGTACTAGGGGATGCTGGGGAAACCTGGTGGTCAGGTCTGCTTTCATATGTTAAATAGGCTTGGTTGTCTGGGTCTTAAACTCATCAGCCTTGAGCAGACATGGAGTGAAAATGCTAAATGTAATGCAAGGCTCAAACTTACAACTTCATGTCACAGTGCCTAGAGGGATCATATTTACAATCGATGAAGACAAGCATTGGGAATTATAGCAAATGGAAAAACACATTGTCTTAGTAGAAGTTCTATGCACAGAACTATAAACCTCACCCTGCAATTCCTAAGTCAAAGAAAATAAAGGAACTAATGATATCTGAGTATTAGGATTCTGTGGGGGTTGAAGGCTGTGGGAACAGCTGGGGACAAACGGTAGGATCAGGAGGTGATATATAACGTGGTACCAGAGAAAATGTGTCCGAAATTCCCTAGTGTTGAGAACACAGAAGGCAAGCTGACCAAACTGGCCTAGAACCTAGAAATACCTGAGGAAAGACTGATCTACCATTCTTGTGGGGTGTGTGTGTGTGTGTGTGTGTGTGTGTGCGCGCGCGCGCCCACACAACTGTATATGTTCTATGCTTCTGTATGCAGATGGAAGTCAGAGTGTTTATTTTTTCTTAGGAGCCATCCATCTTGTTTTTTCTTGTTGTTGTTTTGTTTTCTTGTTTGTGTTGTTTTTGAGACAGGTCTCTCTCACTGTGTGACCTGAAACTCACTGGTTTGGCTAGGTTGATCTCCAGGACCTTCAACTATCTACTTCTTTAGTGCTGGGTTTGCAAGCACACGTCATTATGACCAATGGTTTTGTTTGTTTGTTTGTTTGTTTGTTTGAGTGTGCTGGGGATCAAACTCAGGTCCTGATGTTTGGACAGCAAGCACTTTATTAACTGAATTATCTCTGCAGCCCCTAGCCTATTATTATAAGATCTCACCTGAGAAAGGTCAGTCTGCATCCAGAGTACAGGGAGCCGATGCTGGTTTTACTGAACAATGTCCTGAGCTGTGGAGAAAGGGGAGAGGAATGAAAATTATGCTAAGGATTTAGGGGTAGGGCATCAGTGAGAAGAGCAAGTCACTATCAGTGTGAGGCCTTCATTTATGAGCTATCTGTGAGGTAGCTGGGGCCCTGTTCCTGGTCATGACATGAGTTGGTGAGTACAGCTCTCATTTATGTGTGTGTGACAGTGCACACTGGAGTAGATATCTCACCAGTCTCTGAAGGATCCTCTCAGTGGCGTTGAACTTCCTGGATGCAGGATGACCCATGTCCTTCACATACTCCAGATTAGTGACAGTGAAGTTGATGGTAAAAGACATCAGCACAGCACCCGCTACTGCAGGAAGAGGGGAGGGATATGGAAGACACATGCTCTGAAGTTATTTAACTTAGTTTTTCTCTCTGAACTAGAGTTGAGTCGTCTTCGATTACTTAGAAAGGGTGCTTTCAAAAGTGGACAGTTTCCTCATAGAGAAGACTCAAACATCAACCTCATTTGATAAGTACCAGGGATAGATAGAGTTACTTTAGACTGGTAAATAAACCATCAACCATAAAGGAAATATAGCTGACTTTCCAGGACATTCTCCTTTTTAAGTTTTTGTTTAAACAAAATGTGCTCTCTGACATTAATTATATGTATCTGTTGGGTGTGTATATATGCACATGCATGAGTGTGTATATGTGTATGTGTGTGTGTGTGTGTGTGTGCATCTGTATGTTTTTGCATATATCTATATATCTGTGATTGAGTACACATGCACAAGTGTGTTTCCACATGTATGTAAACAGATGTGTGTGCTTGTGCACATGTGTTTGGGACATTGCATGTAGGAGTGCACACATGTGAAAGGCAGATGACAACTAGGCTGTTGTTCTTCAGAAGCTGGCCAGGTTGCTTTTTTGAGACAGGGTCTTTCATTGCCAAGTACTCATCAAGTAGGCGATTCTGAATGTCCAGTGAGTTTCAATGATCCTCAAAAATCCATCTCCCATGAGCTGGGATTATAAGTATATGACCGTCCATTTATCCTTTTCTTCCTTCCTTCCTCTCTGCTCTTCTTTTTTCTCTATTATTATTTTATTCTCTTTCTCCCTCCTCCCTACATGGATCCTGGGGAATTGAACTCTGATCCTCAAGCTTGCGAGGAAATCACTTTAGAACTCAGCTATTACACCAGCCTTTATTCTTATTTTTATTCTTATTCTTAGGAAACATATATGTTGGTCACTCATGTGTGAGATTTTATTTAAAGAGCTTTACACGCTGTGGATTTGTTATTGTGGGTTAAGTAGTTATAATGATGCCCACTTCACAAACTCAAATTCTGAGACAATGAGGACTGGCAAAAATGGCTTAGTGGGTTAAACTGATTGCTGACAAGCCTGATGAGTTCATTTCTATCCCTGAAATCAGCATGGTAGAAGGACAGAAAAGACAGCTTCAAGTTGTCTTCTGACTCCCACATGTTTATAGTGATGCAACACACACACACACACACACACACACACACACACACACACACACACACACGCACACATTTTGCAATCAATGAATGTAAATAAAAAATCTTGAGCCAATGTGATGGCAAATAATTTGCCCAAATCACAGAAACCAAGTTCAATTTCAATACCAGACATTCTATTGTAGTATTTGCTTTTTTTATTGTAGTATTTATATATTGCTTTTTCTTTTAACACACGTGAGCTTGTGCTATTGTGTTAGTTTCTAATTACTTTTATATTATTGACAGCATTCTTCAAGCACTGTATTTCAATACTATTTTTACATAAATCCTATCATTTTTTTCTGAAAAGATCTCATACAGCCTATCCCATTCTCCAGCTAACTACGCAGAAAAGGATGACAGACTTTTCTGATCATCCTGCCTCCATTGTCCAAGTCCTATATTCACAGGCATCTGCCAGGATACCCAGTTTAAGTGCTGTTGGAGGTGTAACTTACAGTTTCAGGAATGTTAGGCCAGCAGTTTATCAGCTAAACTACATCTGTTGCCAAGGCTTTTGATTTTGAATCGTGATAGGTTAGCATAGCCATGCAATGGGGGACGGGGTGGTCACTTACATCAACATATGATATAGATTTAGGAGAAGTCGCCAGCAGAGATTAAATTCCAAAGGGTAACAGGTGGGTTTTCCTTGCCCTATTTTGAAATTTACTGATACTTTTTCAACTTAAATATTTTAGCTTTAAAGAATGATGTGTTGGGTAGATATATGCACATTTGTGTGAGCATGTGCACATGGAGGTCATAGAACCATTTGTGGGGATTTCTTTTCTCCTTTTACCATGTGGGGCCCAAGGATTGAACTCAGGTGTACAGCTTTTACCTACTGAACATACACAGAAGCCTGAAAATTTTCACAGTTCTCACAATAAAAACATTGCCAATGGGGTGGAAATAAACACCTTAAAATATAGGATTCATTGATAGATGACTGACTCATTGTGGCTTATCAATTTTGGGGAAATCAAATCTTTAAAAGTCTGATGGAAGAATATGATTATGTTTTTTACACATAGTAAAGGACCTGGTATACGTTTATGTTTAGGAATGTGGTCAATAAGAATTTTCCAGAACTGGGTATAGCGGCACATGCCTGTGATCCCAGGACTTGGGGAGACAGAGGCAGGCAGGCCATTCTGGTCTACAAAGCAAGTCTATAATAGCCAAATCTACACAGAGGAACCCTGTCTTGAAAAAACAAAAACCAACAAACAAAAAACAATTATCCAGAATAACCACTTATTTATTCAATAACAGGAGTCCTTTAAGCAAACTGTAGGTGAATTGTTCAGTTGATAAAATAAGAATTTGATCATTTGCTGAGACTGTTAGTAGCACAGCAGTTACTGCACACTTGATATCTAGTCTCAGCCAACAGCCCTACTTGTTCATATCATTCTAAGGGCTGGGAAATAATTTGGAAGTCAGTGGCCACAGATAAGTTTCAGAAACACATAGCAGAGATTGAGTGCCAGGGACTATATAGAATTAAAGGGACTCTTGGTGACTTGGAAAGAAACTGACAGTCATCAAGAGTCAACCTTGGGCTCCTATGGAACATGTAACTTCTTCCACCCCTCGCCCTTCTCCTTATTCTAAAGATCCTAGAATGACTGAAAACATCTTCAGAGAGAATTCCTACCTGTAGGATTGAGGGAGTTGCTTGTCATTCTTGTAGAAGCAGTGGTTATCACAGAGGCTGTAGAGATAATTTGTCAGATGATTTAGAGTAGAAACACCATTAGCTTAGAGACATCGGAAAGAGAACATAAAAGTTGGGGTTATTTTTCTTCTAAGTCTCTGTTTATCACACACTATAGGTGAGGTAGGCTTGTGCCATTTAGCAATTTCCTCTGAATTGAAACATTTATTCTGGGAAGGAGAGGGAGAGGATCATGAGACTTACAAAATAAACAGACTTCATACATCTGGGAAAGCTAAAACTAGGAGGGCTCAAGATTTCAGAAGCATTGAGAAACCTTTAGTGGAAAACACCTTGACCAAGATAAGCTGCCTAGAACAGACTATCTGACCTGGTGAGCTACCTGCCTGTCAAGTAGAGAGTCTAAGGATGAAGCCCTTGTGAGGTGTCACTCATGTTAGCGTGGCTATGGATGAGGAAGCTGTCTTTGAGTCATCCCTGCTCCAGTGAATAATCCTAATAATCTCCCTGGTTACCCAAGTTGGATAGTAGTGAAATTGCTACTTTGGGGTGTCATTAGTTCCCTATCTGGGAGGGATAGATATTTCTGTGTCCTGTTTCTTCAGGAAAAGTCTCAAGCAACAGATTGTAATTTTATGTTTTATTATTTTTTTGTCTACATGAATGTCTATGCACCATATGCATGCCTCATGCTTAGGGAAGCCAGAAACAGCCATCTGATCCTTGGAACTGTACTTATAGATGACTGTGAGGCATCATGTAGGCACTTGGAAGAGAACCCAGTCCTCTGGAAGTACATCTAGTGCTCTGAACTTCTGAGCCATCTCTCTAGCATCTCTGGCATTATTCTCCTCAGGCACTCTGCAGTTTGTGTTTTAAGCCCAATGTATAAGTGAAGTTTCAATTCCAGATGAGTGAAGTTATTAGTCAGGTTGCTCAGTTCCTACTCCACTCCCTTATTGCCCTTCCAAAGTCCTAGGACCTGTCAATCCTCAATTCAACTAGGCTGACTGACCACTAAATCCCAAAGACCCTCCTGTCTACTCCTTCTAGAGCTAGGATTGCAAATAATGTCTGCTTTCCAAACTCCTGTCTGAGCACAACCATTTCATTGAGTTACACCTCCAGCCAGACTTAGGGCTTTTAGGGGCATATGTTTCTGCACATCCCTAGTTGGAGATGGGCTTCAGGAATTGAATATAGGTGGTGGGCTTTTATTTCTTTTTCTTTCACAGGGCTAGGCCTTACAGCATTGGAACGATGTAACGGGCCCAAGAATACTCACTTGTAGATGAGATGGACGGGACCTGATGTGTATAACCTGAAGAGAAAATGGAAGAGTGAGAATGGAGTGGGCGAGGAAAGTAGGTTGCGGGGAAGTATGCATGCTGTGCACTAGAGCACAGAGGGCCACTGCTCACCACTTATGCACAGACTGCTATTGTCTAAGGTGTAAGGGCCCAGCTGCGTGACGCCATTAGTCAGCATGCTCAATTCCCAGAATACCCGCTCCTTGTCCAGCCCATGTCCAGTTGGGTCTGGATGGTGAGTGCAGATGGCATCTACCCCTGTGGCTGCTCCATCTTTCTCAGACCTGAGGAGAAAAAAAAATGAGAGGAATGATAATAAAGAGATTGCCTAGGAAGAATCTTAAGATGATGGTGCAGGAGAGGAAGAAGCCAGGGAGAGGCAATGATGTGTAGAGAGGTGATTCATCAGGCTGAGATTCTCTGAATGTCCTGACATCCAGGAGCCTCTGAACCTGAAGTTGTTTTTTTTTTGTTTGTTTGTTTTTGTTTTTTTTTTAATTCAAGACACTAATCTATACTCTCATGGTATAAGGAATGGGGACTTCATAATATGTGTGAGACAGGTGTGGATTTGTGAATTAAAGCAAAAGGAATGAGGGGTTATTTATACTGATTCAACCTGTGGTCACTTCTGTGAGGAATGAAGTTAATGAAGGCAGGTAATGTGGGAGAACTTAGCTCATTGTGGCCAGCACCATACCTTAGCAAGAGATCCTGAACTGTGTAGGAACAGTGATGCCAAGCTGCATATAAATGAGAGCGCATCCTTGCTTAGATTTCTCTCTGTTTTTGACTATGTGTGTGTGATGTGACAGTCTCAATCATTAGCTGCTGTGACATCCCTGAAAATAATTATGTTTTGAACTAAAATAAACTACTTCTTCCCTACTTTTTTTTTGGTCAGGGTATTTTATCACAGTGATAGAAATTATAACAGAACAATACCATAAAAGAAATTTCAGAAACAGAATTCAAAGTTCCAAAAAAATTTCTATTATTTCACAATTAAGGAATGGAGGTGGCAGTTCAAAATGGATGAGCAGGGTATGTTCAACAACCTCTCAATGGTCTGCAGGCTGTGGGGGTAACTGAAGTGGAGGTTGCAGGATTAGGGGACCTCTTAGCTCCTGGATCCAGTGCTTCCTGATTTACAAATTGGCAATGTACATACAGGAGAAAATAAAGGAAGGCATCCACACTTTGGATTCGGGACACATTGAGGATTTGTGGTTGGTATTTCTTAGGACTTACCTGAGCAAGGTCAGTCTGCAGTTAGAATAAAGGAGGCTGATACTGGTTTTATTGAACAAAGGCCAGAGCTGCGGGGAAAGGGGAGAAGGCTGTCAATAGAACAACTGAGGTAAGACAGACTGTTTTTGAGATAAATGGAATAGCATCTGTGAGCAAAGCTGGACTATGTGGAACAATGTTGAGGTAGGTGTGGCCTTCCTGAAGGGTGTGGCCTAAGCCAGGATGGTTAAGGGTTACATCTGTGAGAAAGTCTACACCTACTGCACAGAGCTCTTACCAGTCTTTGTAGGATTCTCTCAGTGGCATTGAACTTCCAGGATCCCGGGTGACGCATGCCCTCCTCATACTTGAGGTTAGTGATGGTGAAATTAATGGTGAAAGGCACCAGAGGAGAGGCTGGCACTAGTGTGGGGGTGGGAGAAAGGCACACTGAGCTGTTGGTTTCTCTGTAAACTTGGGTGTCTTCCAGCACTACCAGACTCTTCCACTAGCATCACATAGCTGTCTTAGATAAAATTTGAAAATCACTAAAAATTTGAAAAAGGAAAAGGAAAGGGGAGGAGTCTATGCTTTCCCAGAAACATCTTCACTCCTTCTTTTCTTGGAGGAAGGAGTATATTTCTTGTAGTTCTATCATACATTAGGCATTGTGATACCAGAAGCAAAACACGTTTGCTCAATATCAGAGTTAAGTGAAGTACTTATTATAAAAAGTGGAAGAATATAAGAATTTATGATAGATTTATTTCTAAAAATCAATCCATAAATTAAAAGTGAATACTTTTTGATCTGCCTAAATGAATCTAGTATATATACCAGACAACTGCATAGATATATTTATTCCAGCACTATTCAAAAAGATGAGTCCCTGTGCCCTTCAACAAGTGAAAGGAAACTGTAAATGTGCAATATAGACACAACTGAATATTATCCCACTATAAGAAATAATGATATTGTGACATTTGCAAGAAGCAAAACAGGTAGAACCATACAGAATCATGATAAGTGAAGTAAGCCACTCAAAAAGACAAATATCACACATTTTATCTTATCACAGAATATAGATTTTAAAATAAAGTGTAAAATGTATTAAATTAGAAAGACTATTTGGGAAGAGAAAGGAGACGAGAGAGATATAAAAAAATAGACAATGAAAGTTGAATATGAGAAACATATATTATGAAATAATGAAAGTAACTATTTTGTATGAGTGATATATGCTGACTTTAGACTATGAGTGATAGAAGTTTTTTTAACATTTTATATTTTTCCATACACATTATATTATTAACACATATATTACAAACTACCTATAACAAGCAGAACCATGACACAATCAAGAATTATATAAATGTTATATTCTTAGTATTTTGGCTATTTGTATACGACAGTCATGAAGAAAACATCTTTCCTATCTTTGTGTGGGGAAATTTTTGAATATAAATCAATTTCCCTCACATCTTGTCGTTACCAACTTAAAACATCTATCTACACCTGAAAACATCATAACCCCTAAAAAATTAAGCTCATTGTAAAACTTAGCTATCTGTTCTTCAACTCCATCAGAGACTTGAGAAAGAATAAACTTGATTACCTGAGTACTACCCAGGAGTTCATGTTAGTAGCTTTCCAAATGAGAAGGTTAACACCTGGCAGCACCCAGCCTACCTCTGAGAGGATGATGAGCATCAAAGAAGCTCCTTATGGACACAACTTCAAATGTGGCAAACAAGCTATTGGGCAAAATGTCCTTGTTTCTACCACACACAGAATTCTAACTAAGAAATGGCAAACTTGGATGCAGGCAGAGTCAATGGCCAAACTCTACCAAGACAGGGTAAGCAAGTCCTCAACCATTTCTACCTCACAAATATGTCTGTCAGATATATTGGGACAGAAGGCTCAAGAAGATGCTACAACATAATATAGAGTTTTGAGTGACTATTCAGGTAGAAAACTCTCTCTGTCATTTTCTTATTTGGATAAAAGTCTTTTTATACCTCTCTTACTTATAAACCTCATTTCAAAAGGAAATAAAATGCTACTAGTTAGGCTCATAGTAAATAGTGAATATAATTCTGTATTTAAGTCAGATCTTATCTTTTCACTTTGTTGCCAGCATCATCACCATCATCACTTTTGCCATCACCATTATTGCTATCATCTTGTCAATCATTATCATTACACATCACCATAATCAACATTGTCACCATTGCCATAAACATTGTCCACGTCATCACCATAATCATCATAATCAGCAGAATAAATGCCTTCCCCATAACTACCACAACCACTACTAACACTACCACCAACGCCATCATCAACATCAGCAGTACAATTATCATTATCACCACCATTTTCATCACCATCATCATCCTTACCATCATTATTATTGCTATCAACCCCAACATGGTTATCCTACTATAACCACCATTAACTATTATTATCTTCATCAACACCATTATCAATAATATCACTACCAATGCCATCATCTCCGTCCTTCAAACCACTACCATTATTAGCATCATCACTACCAAGATCATTAACACTGTCACTCCCGCTATCATCATTGTCATCAATACCACCACCATTAATAGGATCATCACCACAATCATTGACATAACTACCACCAACACCATCGTCATATCATCATAACCATTATCATCATCATCACTAGCATCCAAAATTATCTTCACTAACATTAACCCTATCATCAGCATCACCAATATCATCATTGCAGCTATCATTATCATCATCAAAAACCCCGTCATCATGGCCATCACTAGCACAGAACATCACATCATCACCATCAAAATTATTAACACTTTGCTTTCACAATAATCATTACATTAATCATGATTACTTCCTTCAATGCTATCAATAACACTGTCACTATTAACCTTATAAACACCAATATCAACACCATCATAGTTTATAAGAATATAAACTATAAGGTCAGAGGTGTGTGTGTGTGTGTGTATGTGTGTGTGTGTGTGTGTGTGTGTGTATGTGTGTGTGTGTGTGTGTGTGTATGTGTGTGTGTGAGTATGTGTGTGTGTATGTGTGTGTGTATCTGTGTGTGTGTATGTGTGTGTATGTGTGTGTGTATGTGTATGTGTGTGTATGTGTGTATGTGTGTGTGTGTATGTGTGTGTATGTGTATGTGTGTGTGTGTGTGTGTGTGTGTGTGTGTGTGTGTGTGTGTGTGTGTTTCCTGGTATATTTCCCAGTGTCAGGCACAAATTAGCTGCTCTATAAGGGTTTGGTTGATGAAATTGGTAGACTTTTACTATGACATCCTATATTTCAGTACACATTGACAGTTTTCATGTTCCTTCTAACATAGGTGCCACAAACAACTACTTACCTGTCGTTCTGGGGAAAGAGTACACCCCAGAGGTTCCCAGGTTTACTGTGGTAGTCGGAGGAGCTAAGAAGAAACCATCAGAAGTGAAAATGCCAGGCACTCTCAGAGGAGAAAGAGACAGTGTTTTTATAATTTTCCATGCAAAGTTCAAATTGGGACTGCCTTGGAAATATGGGCAGAGAAGGAGGTAAATAAGTGCCCTCCCAGATCCCTTACTCCAGGCTGAGGACATGGGATGCATGAGGAGGTGTGAGCTCCTGCTTTGCTTGGTGTAGGAGGCAGACTCATGGAACATCTGTTGAATACTCACTGCTGGTAGTAAACGCAGAGCTCTGATTTGTGAAACCTGCAGTAACAACAGAGGGTGAGAGAGGGTCAGGGTTAAGGGAGATGAATGTATTGTGGATTGAATGTAAAATGGCCTTCACCAGACCTAGTGTTTGGTTCCAAGCTGGTGGCACTGTTTGGGAGGGTTAGGGGCATGGGACCTAGCTGGTGGTAATAAAGCGTCAATAGCTGAATTGTAAAGACATACTACCATGGGTTCTGGTTTATAATCTGTGCTTTCTGATCTATAACAAGCAAAACCATGAGCTTGCCCTACTGTGGAAGGAACTGTTCCAACCACCATCCATTCCCTCTATGGTGGTTTGTCTCTTATAAAACTATAAGACAAAATAGGCCTATCTCCAAGTTGCTTCAGTCAGGTCTCTGCATAAGGAAAGTAACTGATTAAAGTAGCAGAGAGACTTAAGGATATATGATGGATTGGGGTATGATGAAAGTGTTATCAAGGATTTTCTATCAAATAAGGGTAAAGTCAGTTCAAAGTGAGGAACAAATAAGATCCCAGCCTGAGTCAGCACCTATTGAACACATAGACAAACCCTGGAAGAGCCAGGCATTGATGGTGACCAAAGCCAGAGAGTAGATACTGCCTATCTAAGGAAATTTCAGCTACATTTCAGATGCTTACCATTGACATAGAGGCTGTTCCTGTCCAGGGTGTAGGGATCCAGTCTGGTGACACCATTAGTCAACCTGCTCAGCTCCCAGTACAGCTGTTCCCTGTCCAATCTGTGGCCTTTGGAGTCAGCGTGATATGTGCAGATGGCATCCACTCTGGTGGCTGTTCCATTCTTCTTTGACCTGAGTAAATGTCGATATAGTTGAGATAGATCTGCCTCCTACAGTTTGTTCTTTCTTTTTTCTTTTTCCCAACCCGTAACTCAAAAAAAAAAAAAAAAAGGAAATTCCAACAAGGAAGTTGCCTTGGGGACATAAACACCATAACCAATAATTAGAGTTACCAAGGGTAGCTATCTCTGTGTGTTGTGGAAAAAGACTGTTCAAATACTATGTGTATGAGACGGATAGAGAGGGAGGAGTACTGATACGCATTTGAATTCCACATGAAGGGTCCCCTAGCAATTACAGCAGGGGCTGTCTCTGACATGGACTTTGTTACCTGGTTTTGAAGTGTGTAGGAACAGAGAAGTCAAGCTGAGTACAATTGGGAGAATATTCTTGGTTTTATTTCTCTCTGTTGTTGACTGTGGATGTGAATTTACAGTCTCAATCGTTAGCTGATGTGGCTTCCTTGAAAATTATTCCAGACTGTCCATAGTAATTTGGAACTAAAATAGACTACTTCCTCCCTATTTTCAGGGAAGGGTATTTTATCACAGTGACAGAAATGATACTAGCCCAAAATAATAGACCACATTCTCAGGATAGAAGTGAAAGCATTTAGGAAATTCCCTCTTATTTCACAATGAAAGAAGCAATGGGGGAGTGCAGAATCGATGAGCAGGAAATGGTCAACAACCTGATGCTGAGGGTCTGCAGTCTGTGGGGATAACTGAAGTGGAGGTAGTAGCATTAGGGGACCCCTAGGGTGCTCAATCCAGTGCTTCCTGGTTTACACATGGAAAATGTACATAGAGAGAAAAGAAAGGAAGGCATCCACACTTTGGGTCTGGGACAGACTGAGGATCTGTGGTTGGTTTTTGTTAGGACTTACCTGAGTGAGGTCAGTCTGCAGTTAGAATAAAGGAGGCTGATACTGGTTTTATTGAACAAAGGCCAGAGCTGTGGGGAAAGGGGAGAAGGCTTTCAATAGAACAACTGAGGTAAGACAGATTGTTTTGAGATGAATAGAATAGCATCTGTGAGCAAAGCTGGACTATGTGGAACAATGTTGAGGTAGGTGTGGCCTTCTTGAAGGGTGTGGCCTAAGCCAGGATGGGTGAGGGTTACATCTGTGAGAAATTTTGCACCTACTGCACAGAGCTCTTACCAGTCTTTGTAGAATTCTCTCAGTGACATTGAACTTCCAGGATCCCGGGTGACGCATGCCCTCCTCATACTTGAGGTTAGTGATGGTGAAGTTGATGGTGAAAGGCACCAGAGGAGAGGCTGGCACTAGAGTGGGGGTGGGAGAAAGGCACACTGAGCTGTTGGTTTCTCTGTAAACTTGGGTGTCTTCCAGCACTACCAGACTCTTCCACTAGCATCACATAGCTGTCTTAGATAAAATTTGAAAATCACTAAAAATTTGAAAAAGGAAAAGGAAAGGGGAGGAGTCTATGCTTTCCCAGAAATATCTTCACTCCTTCTTTTCTTGGAGGAAGGAGTATATTTCTTGTAGTTCTATCATGCATTAGGCATTGTGATACCAGAAGCAAAACACGTTTGCTCAATATCAGAGTTAAGTGAAGTACTTATTATAAAAAGTGGAAGAATATAAGAATTTATGATAGATTTATTTCTAAAAATCAATCCATAAATTAAAAGTGAATACTTTTTGATCTGCCTAAATGAATCTAGTATATATACCAGACACCTGCATAGCTATGTTCATTCAGGCACTATTCAAAAGGAAGAGGTCCGGTGCCCTTCAACAGATCAATGGAAACAGTAAATGTGCAATATAGACACAATTGAATATTATCCCACTATAAAAATAATAAAAATATGGCATTTTCAAAAACAAAACAGGTAGAATCATACAGTATCATGATAAGTGAAGCAAGCCACTCAAAAAGGCAAATATTACACATTTTATCTTATCATAGAATATAGATTTTAAAATAAAATGGAAAAGTTACTAAATTAAAAAGACTATTAGGGAAGAGAAAGGAGACAGAAACGACAAGAGAGACAATGAAAGTTGAATATGAGAAACATACATTATGAAAAAATGAAAGTACTTATTTTGTATAACCGATATATGCTGACTTTAGACTATGAGTGATAAAAGTTTTTTAACATTTTATATTTTTCCAAATACATTATATTATTACACACATATATAACAAACTACCTATAGCAAGCAGAACCATGACACAATCAAGAATTATATAAATGTTATATTCTTAGTATTTTGGCTATTTGTATATGACAGTCATGAAGAAAACATCTTTCCTATCTGTGTGTGTCGAAAATTTTGAATATAAACCAATCTCCCTCACATCTTGTCATTATCAACTTAAAACATCTATCTACACCTGAAAGCATCATAACTCCTAAACAACTGAGCTTCATTGTAAAACTAAGCTACCTGTTCTTCAACTTCATTAGAGACTTGAGAAAGAATAAACTTGATTACCTGAGTACTACCCAGGAGTTCATGTTAGTAGCTTTCCGAATGAGAAGGTTAACACCTGGCATCACCCAGCCTACCTCTGAGAGGATGATGAGCATCAAAGAACCTCCTTATGGAGACAGCTTCAGATGTGGCAAACAAGCTATTGGGCAAACTGTCCTTGTTTCTACCACACACAGAATTCTGACTAAGAAATGGCAAACTTGGATGCAGGCAGAGTCAATGGCCAACCTCTGCCAAGACAGAGTAAGCAAGTCCTCAACTGTTTCTGCCTCACAAATATGTCTGTCAGATATATTGGGACAGAAGGCTCAAGAAGATGCTCCGACATAATATAGAGTATAGGGTGACTATTCAGGTAGAAAACTCTCTCTGCCATTTTCTTATTTGGATAAAAGTCTTTTTATACCTCTCTTACTTGTAAACCTTATTTCAAAAGGAAATAAAATGCTACTAGTTAGGATCATAGTATAATAGTGAATAGTATTCTGTATTTAAATCAGATCTCTTCTTTTCACTTTGTTGCCACCATCATAACCATCATCGGCTGGATTTTGCAAGATGGCGTCGGCCAGTATGCACCATAGCTGATCTACTCCGAGGTGACCAGGGTCATGAATGGAGCCACAGACTGCAGGATTCTGAGAACTGTAGGTGAGTGGGGCCCCAAACTCTGCAGACCACCCGTGGGTCTATCCCCGGGACAAGCAACAACCCAGAGGTGCTAAGCACACACCCCAATCTCTGAAACGAAATCCACAACCAAGCTGCAGCCAGCACATAAAACCCAAACTCGCCATTTGGGGAGGGGATTTTCTGGAGCCCCCAACCTGAGGAGTCTCAGCAAATAGGGTGAAACTACCATTGAACCTCTCCATCCACACCACGCCAAACTGCAGAGGTCACCTGCCTAGCCTGAGTGGAAACTCAGGTGGTGGGACTCACCAAAAACAGCTAGAGTTGGCGTGTAGCTCACGCTCCGCGCCCTGAGCCCAATCTGAACCCAGACACAAAGGATTGACCCTGCAAACACGGGCAGTTAGAAACCAGCGTGGACTGCTCCCACAGCCCAGTGGGATCGCCCACGTTATCAGGAGACTTGGGTCTTGCTTACAGCGTCTAACTGCAAATCTAAAGCAAGCTGGGAGCAGTCTAGCTGTCACTGGCAGAAAGAGAAGATACAGGGGATTCCTGCCAGCGGTCTGAAGTGCCATTGTAGCCAGCCGCCCACCTCGGCTGCCGGCACTGAATCTGCACTCCCCAAACAACAGAACCTAGCTGGGTCCATTCTGGCGGGCACGACAGGACCTCCCACGATATAGGGAGCCCTGGGTTGTGCTTGCAGGGCCTAACTGCTGACCTACAGCGAGCGGGGAGTATCCTGATTTTCAGTGGTGGAAAGAAAAGATACAGGGGATTCTCGCCAGCGGTCTGAATCGCCATTGTCTGGGAGTGTCCTGGCTTACAGGGGCGTGGAAATTGCTGCCTCCTTGGATACTGCCAGTGGCCCACCAGGCACTGATCCTGTAATCTCCAACAGGCAGATCCTAGCTGGGTCAGCTCCTGCAGACCCAGCAAGAACTCCCAAATTTATAGGAGAGGCTTCATGCTCCTAGAGAGTATAGAGGCAGAGCCAAAAGACAGCTGCAGCCCAGAAGATTTGATCCACCTGGTGTCTTGGCTACAAAGCAACAGGAAGGACAGGCAGCTGGGATCAACCTACACAACCAGAGACCGTGTGTGCTGACCTTACTCTAGAGACCAAAACTGCTGGTCTGAATTACAGCAGTAAGGTGAAAAGGCCCAAACAGAAACCTACTTTGCAAGACTCAGCCTGGAGCCTAAGGTGTTGAGAAAAATCTCCAGGAGTAGAACCTGAATCACCTGCCTGGTCCAGGGAAATACTCCTTGACCACCACAGGCAAGGGGACCCTACCTCTAATCAGGCATCAACTATCCACTCTCAAACAGGGAAGGTCACTACAAACCACCTCCCAACACCAGAGTCACCAAAATGACAAGAGGACAGCCAGAGAAGGCTAACAAAACCAAAACAGGTTGGCATCTCCAGATCCCAGCAATCCCAATGAAAACAACCTGGAGAACCCAACAACAATTCATATACAAGAAAATGACCTCAAATCCTTAGTAAGTAAGATGATAAGGGAAAAAAAAAAATCTGTAAACAAATGCAGGAGGAGGCAAACAAGAGGGCTGAGGATTTAAAAGCGTCATATAAAGAGGCATTTGAAAATTTTCAGAAAAATGCAAATAACCAGATGAAGGAAATCATTAAAACAGTTCAAGACCTGAAGATAAGGATGGAAGCTATCATAAAGGAACACATGGAAGAAAAACGTGATTGAGAAGCATTAGAAAAGAAAGCAAGCATCTCAGAGGTGGCCTTATCTAACAGATTGCAAGAAATGGAAGAACGAATTGATGAAGATACAATCGCAGAACTGGAAACATCCATCAAGGGAAATTCTAAATCTGAAAAGTGCCTGACACAGAGCATTCAAGAAATCAAGGACACCATGAAAAGACGAAACTTGAGAATAATAGGGGTAGGGGAAAGAGAAGGCAACCAACTCCACAGCCCAGAAAACATCTTTAATAGAATAATAGAAGAAAATTTCCCCAATTTGAAGAAGGAGATGCATATGAGCATACAAGAGGCATACAGAACACCAAATAGAATAGACCTGAATAGAAAATCTTCCCGCCACATAATAATAACAACACAAAATATACAGAACAAAGAAAAAATATTAAAAGCAGCAAGAGAAAAAGGTCGAGTAATATACGAAGGCAAACCCATCAGACTTACTCCGGACTTCTCAACAGAGAACATGAAAGCCAGAAGAGCCTAGACAGAGGTTCTGCAAACCCTAAGAGAACACAGATACCAGTCAAGATTACTATACCCAGCGAAATTATCAATAACCATTGACGGAGAAAACAAGATATTCCATGACAAAAACAAATTCAAACAGTACCTAGCCACAAATCCAGCTTTACAGAAGTTACTAGAAGGAAAACTCCACCCCAATGGGTCAAACTACAACCAAAACTACATAACTATGCCATCGCAAAATCACAACCTCACAAAATCTCGACTATTACAAATGCCACAAATGAAAGGACTTAGCAATCACTGGTCATTAATATCTCTCAACGTCAATGGTCTCAATTCTCCAATAAAGAGACACAGACTAACGGAGTGGATGCATAAATATGACCCAACATTCTTCTGCATTCAAGAAACACATCTCAACCACAAGGACAGACATTGCCTCAGAGTAAAAGCTTGGAGAAATATATTCCAAGCAAATAGTCACAAGAAACAAGCTGAGGTAGCCAATCTAATATCTAATAAAATAGACTTTCAACCAAAATTAATCAAAAGAGATGAGGATGGACACTTCGTACTCGTCAAAGGTAAAGTCAATCAAGAAAACATCACGATTTTGAACATCTATGCTCCTAATACAAGGGCTCCCACATTTGTAAAAGAGTTATTAACAAAGCTTGCCCCACTCATCGATACCCACACATTAATAGTGGGAGACTTCAACACCCCACTTTCACTCGAGGATAGGTCTTTGAATCAAAAATTAAGCCAGGAAATAACTTCATTAACCAATGTCATGAATCATATGGATCTAACAGATATCTACAGAATTTTCCATCTAAACGATAAGGAGTATAACTTTTTCTCAGCTCCCCATGGAACGTTCTCTAAAATTTGTTCACATATTTGGTCATGAAGCAAACCTCAACAGATACAAGAAGATTGAAATAATACCCTGTATCTTATCAGATCACCATGGTCTAAGGCTGGACTTCAACAGCAACAGAAAAACCAAAAAGCATACCAACATGTGGAAACTAAACAACTTTCTACTTAATGACACATGGGTCATGGAAGAAATAAGGGAAGAAATAAAAGACTTCCTGAAATTCAATGAAAATGATGGAACAACGTACCCAAATTTGTGGGACACATTGAAAGCAGTGCTAAGAGGAAATTCATAGCACTAAGTGCCTTAAAAAAAAATGGAAACATCCCACATAAACGACTTAACACATATCTGGAAGCTTTAGAAAAAAAAGAAGCAGAAAACACCCAAGAGGAGTAGACAACTAGAAATAATCAAACTCAGGGCTGAAATCAATAAATTAGAAACAGAGAGAACAATCCAAAGAATCAACAAAACCAAGAGCTGGTTCCTTGAGAAAATTACCAAGATAGACAAACCGTTAGCCAATCTAACTAAAAGACAGAGAAACACCATCCAAATAAACAAAATCAGAAATGAAAAGGGAGACACAACAACAGACACCAAAAAAATACAAAGAATCATAAGGACCTACTTTAAAGGCATTTATGCCACAAAATTTGAAAATCTAAGTGAAATGGACAATTTCCTCAACCGATTCCATTTGCCAAAATTGAATCAAGACCACATGAACAAATTAAATAGCCCTATTTTGCCTATAGAAATAGAAGCAACCATTGATAGTCTCCAACCCAAAAAAAGCCCAGGGCCAGATGGTTTCAGCCAGAATTCTACCAGACCTTCAAAGAGGAGTTAATACTGATACTATGCAAGCTATTCCAACAGATAGAAATGGATGGAATATTACCAAATTCATTCTATGAGGCCACAGTCACATTGATACCTAAACCCCACAAAGACCCAACAAAAAAAGAGAACTTCAGACCAATTTCTCTTATGAACATTGATGCAAAAGTACTCAACAAAATACTTGCAAAGCGAATACAAAAGCATATCAAAGACATCATTCACCATGACCAGGTAGGCTTCATTCCAGGCATGCAGGGTGGTTTAACATATGGAAATCCATCAATGTAATCCACCATATAAACAAACTGAAAGAGAAAAACCACATGATCATCTATTTAGATGCAGAAAAAGCATTTGACAAAATCCACACCCATTTATGTTTAAAGTGCTGGAGAGATCGGGAATACAAGGCACTTATCTAAACATAATAAAGGCTATATACAGCAAACCAACAGCCAACATTAAATTAAATGGAGAGATACTCAAGGAAATCCCTCTAAAATCGGGGACCAGACAAGGATGCCCTCTGTCCCCATATCTGTTCAATATAGTTCTTGAAGTTCTAGCCAGAGCAATAAGACAGCAAAAGGAGATCAAGGGGATCCAAATGGGAAAGGAAGAAGTCAAATTATCCCTATTTGCAGATGATATGATAGTGTATATAAGTGAACCCCAAAATTCCACCAGAGAACTCCTACAGCTGATAAACACCTTCAGCAAATTGGCAGGATACAAAATAAACTCAAAAAAGTCAGTAGCTTTCCTGTATACAAATGACAAACAGGCAGAGGAAGAAATTAGGAAAACTACTCCCTTCACAATCGCCACAAACAATATAACATATCTAGGAGTAACTCTAACCAAGCAAGTGAAGGACTTATTCGAAAAAAACTTCAAACCTCTGAAGAAAGAGATTGAAGATGACATCAGAAGATGGAGGGATTTACCTTGTTCGTGGATCGGGAGAATCAACATAGTAAAAATGGCCATCTTACCAAAAGCAATTTACAGATTCAACGCAATCCCTATCAAAATACCTACAAAATATTTTGAAGATATTGAAAGATCAATTCTCAAATTCATATGGAGAAATAAAAAACCCAGAATAGCAAAACCAATCCTATACAACAAAAGATCCTCCAGAAGAATCTCCATACCTGATCTCAAGCTGTACTACAGAGCAACAGTAATTAAAACAGCATGGTACTGGCAAAGCAATAGACTGGTGGATCAATGGAATCGAATTGAAGACCCAGAGATGAATCCACACACATTTGCTCACTTGATTTTTGACAAAGAAGCCAAATCTATTCAATGGAAAAATGATAGCATCTTTAACAAATGGTGCTGGTCTAACTGGATGTCTACATGTAGAAAAATGCAATTAGACCCTTATTTGTCACCATGCACAAAACTCAAGTCCAAGTGGATTAAAGACCTCAATTTAAAACCAGAGACATTAATTCAGTTAGAGGAAAAAGTGGGGAAGAGCCTGGGACACATAGGCACAGGAAACAATTTCCTGAACAGAACACCAACAGCCCAGGCCTTAATGTCAACAATTAATAAATGGGACCTCATGAGGCTGAGAAGCTTCTGTAAGGCAGGTGACACTGTCAAGAGAACAAAGCGACAGCCTACAGAATGGGAAAAGATCTTCACCAACCCTACATCTGACAAAGGTCTACTATCCAAAATATAAAGAACTCAAGAAATTAAAACCAAACAAACCAAACAACCCAATTGCGAAATGGGGCTAGGAACTTAACAGAGAATTCTCAACAGAGGAATATCAAATGGCTGAGATAACACTTAAAGAAATGCTCTGTCCTCATTAGTCATCAGAGAATGCAATCAAAACGACACTGAGATTCCATCTTACACCCATCAGAATGGCTAAGATCAAAAACTCAAATGACACCACATGTTGGTGAGGATGTGGAGAGAAAGGAACACTCCTTCATTGCTGGTGGGAATGCAAACTAGTACAACCACTTTGGAAAGCTATCTGGCACTTTCTCAGAAAAATGGGAATAGGGCTTCCTCAAGACCCAGCTATCCCACTCCTTGGAATATACCCAGAAGATGCACTACCACGCAACAGGGACGTATGCTCAACCATGTTCATAGCTGCCTTATTCATAATAGCCAGAACATGGAAACAGCCTAAGTGTCCATCAGTAGAAGAATGGATAAAGAAACTGTGGTACATTCACACTATGAAATACTACTCAGCTATTAAAAACAAGGAATTCCCGAAATTTGTGGACAAATGGATTGAACTAGAAATTATCATAATGAGTGAGTTCACCCAGAAGCAAAAAGAGTTAAATGGTATATACTCACTTATATCGAGACACTAGCCCAAGGGGTACGTCCCCATGGAAACTTACCTATCAGGAAATGGGCAGAGGGAGGACATCCTATTGAGACTTTAGGTGTGAGAAGCCGGGGAGAATGAGGAAATAGAAGGATCCAGAGGGGTCCTGGAAACTACAGGTGGGTCTGGGCCCTAGGGTCCTCCTCAACTATGACACCAGTCAAGGAAAATATAGGCAGTAAACTTCGAACCCCTACCCAGACTAGCTGATGGACAGGACATTCGCCACCATAGTGGAGAAGGAGAGCTGACTTTCACACAACCTCTGGTGCCCCATAGGGACCATGTCCCGGGGAGGGGAGAGGGGGGCACGCAGAGGAAGGATAAGGGCAGCAAGAAGAGACTCGAGACCTATGAGCAGAGCCAGGGGGAGGAGGGCCCTCAGCACAGACTAGGGGAGGGGAAAGGGGGGGGAAGCGGGAACGAGGGAGGAAGGGAGAATACAAGGGAGGGGCGAACAACTGAGAGGAAGAAAGAAGAAAGTCTGGCGAAAAACTACAAAAAAAAAAAAAAAAAAAAAAGAACAGCACAGTGGGCTCAGCACCAGGAGGCGCGCAGCGGGCAGCAATCAGACACAGCACCAGAATCAACATTGCACATTGGCCATAAACGGGCCACGGCAGCACCAGAAGCATAATCAGCAGAAGAAATGCCCCCAGAACTACCACAACCAGACTAACACGACCACCAACGCCACATCAACATCAGCAGTACAATTATCATTATCACCACCATTTTCATCACCATCATCATCCTTACCATCATTATTATTGCTATCAACCCCAACATGGGTTATCCTACTATAACCACCATTAACTATTATTATCTTCATCAACACCATTATCAATAATATCACTACCAATGCCATCATCTCCGTCCTTCAAACCACTACCATTATTAGCATCATCACTACCAAGATCATTAACACTGTCACTCCCGCTATCATCATTGTCATCAATACCACCACCATTAATAGGATCATCACCACAATCATTGACATAACTACCACCACACCATCGTCATATCATCATAATCATTATCATCATCATCACTAGCATCCAAAATTATCTTCACTAACATTAACCCTATCATCAGCATCACCAATATCATCATTGCAGCTATCATTATCATCATCAAAAACCCTGTCATCATGGCCATCACTAGCACAGAACATCACATCATCACCATCAAAATTATTAACACTTTGCTTTCACAATAATCATTACATCAATCATGATTACTTCCTTCAACGCTATCAATAACACTGTCACTATTAACATTATAAACACCAATATCAACACCATGATAGTTTATAAGAATATAAACTATAAGGTCAGAGGTGTGTGTGTGTGTGTGTGTGTGTGTGTGTGTGTGTGTGTGTGTGTGTGTGTATGTGTGTGTGTGTGTGTATGTGTGTGTGTTTGTATGTGTGTGTATGTGTGTGTATGTGTGTGTGTATGTGTGTGTGTGTATGTATGTATGTGTGTGTGTGTGTGTGTGTGTGTGTGTGTGTGTGTGTGTTTCCTGGTATATTTCCCAATGTCAGGCACAAATTAGCTGCTCAATAAGGGTTTTGGTTGATGAAATTGGTAGATTTTTACTATGACATCCTATATTTCAGTACACATTGACAGTTTTCATGTTCCTTCTCACATAGGTGCCACAAACAACTACTTACCTGTCGTTCTGGGGAAAGAGTTCACTCCAGAGGTTCCCAGGTTTACTGTGGTAGTCGGAGGAGCTAAGAAGAAACCATCAGAAGTGAAAATGCCAGGCACTCTCAGAGGAGAAAGAGACAGTGTTTTTATAATTTTCCATGCAAAGTTCAAATTGGGACTGCCTTGGAAATATGGGCAGAGAAGGAGGTAAATAAGTGCCCTCCCAGATCCCTTACTCCAGGCTGAGGACATGGGATGCATGAGGAGGTGTGAGCTCCTGCTTTGCTTGGTGTAGGAGGCAGACTCATGGAACATCTGTTGAATACTCACTGCTGGTAGTAAACGCAGAGCTCTGATTTGTGAAACCTGCAGTAACAACAGAGGGTGAGAGAGGGTCAGGGTTAAGGGAGATGAATGTATTGTGGATTGAATGTAAAATGGCCTTCGCCAGACCTAGTGTTTGGTTCCAAGCTGGTGGCACTGTTTGGGAGGGTTAGGGGCATGGGACCTAGCTGGTGGTAATAAAGCGTCAATAGCTGAATTGTAAAGACATACTACCATGGGTTCTGGTTTATAATCTGTGCTTTCTGATCTATAACAAGCAAAACCATGAGCTTGCCCTACTGTGGAAGGAACTGTTCCAACCACCATCCATTCCCTCTATGGTGGTTTGTCTCTTATAAAACTATAAGACAAAATAGGCCTATCTCCAAGTTGCTTCAGTCAGGTCTCTGCATAAGGAAAGTAACTGATTAAAGTAGCAGAGAGACTTAAGGATATATGATGGATTGGGGTATAATGAAAGTGTTATCAAGGATTTTCTATCAAATAAGGGTAAAGTCAGTTCAAAGTGAGGAACAAATAAGATCCCAGCCTGAGTCAGCACCTATTGAACACATAGACAAACCCTGGAAGAGCCAGGCATTGATGGTGACCAAAGCCAGAGAGTAGATACTGCCTATCTAAGGAAATTTCAGCTACATTTCAGATGCTTACCATTGACATAGAGGCTGTTCCTGTCCAGGGTGTAGGGATCCAGTCTGGTGACACCATTAGTCAACCTGCTCAGCTCCCAGTACAGCTGTTCCCTGTCCAATCTGTGGCCTTTGGAGTCAGCGTGATATGTGCAGATGGCATCCACTCTGGTGGCTGTTCCATTCTTCTTTGACCTGAGTAAATGTCGATATAGTTGAGATAGATCTGCCTCCTACAGTTTGTTCTTTCTTTTTTCTTTTTCCCAACCCGTAAATCAAAAAAAAAAAAAAAAAAAAAAAAAAAGGAAATTCCAACAAGGAAGTTGCCTTGGGGACATAAACACCATAACCAATAATTAGAGTTACCAAGGGTAGCTATCTCTGTGTGTTGTGGAAAAAGACTGTTCAAATACTATGTGTATGAGATGGATAGAGAGGGAAGAGTATTGATAGGCATTGAAATCCACATGAAGTGTCCCCTAGCAATTACAGCAGGGACTGTCTCTGACATGGACTCTGTTACCTGGTTTTGAAGTGTATAGGAACAGAGAAGTCAAGCTGAGTACAATTGGGAGAATATTCTTGTTTTTATTTCGCATGTTGTTGACTGTGGATGTGATGATACAGTCTCAATCGTTAGCTGATGTGGCTTCCTTGAAAATTATTCCGGACTGTACCTAGCAATTTGGAACTAAAATAAACTACTTCTTCCCTACTTTTAAGGAAGGGTATTTTATCACAGTGATAGAAATGATACTAGACTGAAATAATAGAAAACATTCTCAAGGTAGAATTGAAAGCTTTTAGGAAATTCCCTCTGATTTCACAATGAAAGAAGCAATGGGGGAGTGCAGAATCAATGAGCAGGAAATGGTCAACAACCTGATGCTGAGGGTCTGCAGTCTGTGGGGATAACTGAAGTGGAGGTTGTGGGATTAGGGGACCCCTAGGGTGCTCGATCCAGTAATCCCTGGTTCACACATGGTCAATGTACATACAGGAGAAAAGAAAGGAAGGAATCCACACTTTTGGTCTGGCACACATTGAGGATCTGCTGTTGGTTTTTGTTAGGACTTACCTGAGCAAGTTCAGTCTGCAGTTAGAATAAAAGAGGCCGATACTGGTTTTATTGAACAAAGGCCAGAGCTGTGGGGAAAGGGGAGAAGGCTGTCAATAGAACAACTGAGGTAAGACAGACTGTTTTTGAGATGAGTATGGTAGCATCAGTGAGCAAAGCTGTACTATGTGGAACAAGGTTGAGGTAAGTGTGGCCTTCTTGCAGGGTGTGAGCTATGCCAGAATAGGTGCAGCTTACATCTGTGAGAAATTCTACACCTACTGCCCAGAGCTCTTACCAGTCTTTGTAGGATTCTCTCAGTGACATTGAACTTCCGGGATCCAGGATGAAGCATGCCCTCCTCATACTTGAGGTTAGAGATGGTGAAGTTGATGGTGAAAGGCACCAGAGGAGAGACTGGCACTACAGTGTGGGTGGGAAAAATGTGCACTGAGCTTCTGGTTTCTCTGTAAACATGGGTGTCTTCCAGCACTACAGACTCTTCCACTAGCATCACAGTTGCCCCAGCAAAGAATGTAAGTAGATTCTGCTTAATTTGTCATGTATCCAACTGGGTGATACTTCTCTATAGGGTTTAATACACCATGGTGCAGAAACTAAGCACACAAGACCCTATGTTGATAAACACACATCATGCAACTTTATTTTCTGGGCTTTTGTTTAACTGTTTTTCTGTTACCCCGGTACATATTTATTTTTTAAAGCTAAAGGTAGAGGGTTCAAATTCTCTAAGATGTCTTAGGATAGTCATATGTTTGGTGATCTGGGTTTGATACCCTCGACACATGCCATAAAAATACACAACTAGTTCTCATAGGCTGTCCTCTGATCTCAACAATCCTGTTATTATTCATGCACAGCCATATCTGTGTGCACACACATCCAATAAACATTAATTTTGAAAATATATTTAAAGGCAGAGAGTGGACTAGATTTTATATATAGGGTGTAAGATAATGATAGATTAAGGGTACTAGGCAGCAGATATAGATATATTTTGTTATAGAGGAATTTATTAAATGGGCATGGAGGGAGAAGGGAAGGGGAAGGGGTACGAGAGACAGAGAGAGAGAGAGACAGAGAGACAGAGAGAGAGAGACAGAGACAGAGAGACAGAGAAAGACGGAGAGGCGGAGAGACAGACAGAGAGAGAGACAGAGACAGAGAGAGACGGAGAGACAGACAGAGAGAGACAGAGAGAGAAAGAGAGAGAGAGAGGAAAATAGAGGAAGAGGAAGGGAGAGGGAAGAAGTAGAGAGAGAGCCACCTGGACAGTTTGTCCTTTTATATGGCCCTGGGCAGAGCCATACCCCCATGGCAGGTAAGCAATGACATCACAGATAGGCAGCCTGAAACAGAATGCTAACATTAGTGAGATAGCTCAGTCACAAAACTGAAGAATGAGGACCAGGATGTGATACCAGTACCCATGTACAAAAATGCCACTTGTGGTGGCACTTGTAAATCCAGTGTCAAGGAAGTAGGAACAGGCAGATTTCTGGGGTTCCTTTGCCAACCATCTTTTCCTACTTGGTGAGTTCCTGGCTAACTAGACATCTTTTCTCAAAAGCAAACTCTGATGATGCCTGAGGAATAGCACCTAGGATTGGGCCTTCAGCAACTACAGGCATGTTTACATACACGCAATCCAGTCTCTCATGTGTCAAAGCATACACTCCCAGTAGAACATTCTTTGAGCTAATATATGTTATATTGGGTTTATATGCCATTTTACATGCTTTCCTTATATTGGAGCCATTCATTTGGTAGGAGATGATATTTTGAAGCAAACTTTACACATGGAAAATGTGAGCCAAGGGATAAAATAAATACTTATACAATCTCCAAATAGCCCAGCCTGAGTCAAGCCTTTGCAGCCCCACTCTATTGCTTAATCCCGTTACTAAGATCCATGGCCAGGTCTAGATCATAATAAAACTGGACTTCTGAGTTGTCAGTGATGAGTATACCTGGAAGCACTAGATGTTTGCTGGAATCCAGACCACACTGCTGTTTAGGCTCTGCCCTCCTGCAGCAGCCTCTTTCCTGCAGCAGCCAAAGCCCACCAGTGAATTTGTAATCCTCTAATAGACTCCTCAGGTTCCTGCATTCCAAGATAATATTAGGCACTACCCATTGTCCTACAGGCATGTCACTGATCTCAGGATGTCATATTATTCAAACATATTCAGGTTTGACTGCCTGGGAAGGCTACAGGTGAAGAGGACAGCTCAGTAGGGTTTTGACTTGATGAGGTGAGGTTGGAGTTGTGTTGGGGGGGTCTCCTCTTATCTTAGGAATAGGGGAGGGGAAGAGAGAGGGAGCTTGGGGCTGGGAGTAGAAGAAGGAGGGGCTAAAATTGCATGTAAAGTGAGTAAATAAGTTAATTGATTTAAATAAACAACAAGAACAAACATTCAGATCACTACATGTGTTGACACAATCCATATACCTGGTACACTGGAAACTAGATGTACCCTTCTTCCTCACTTCCCCCAGAACCTAAGAGTCATATATTCCTTGAGTCACACATTCCCACATGGAGAGGCAAGGTCCCTGCTTTTCCTCCTCTTAGTAATCAGAGACAGCTTGACTACAGGGAACTACTTTCCTCCTCTGAGATCCATAAGAAAGGACCCTCCCTCTGCCTCATGTGCCTGAGCGGTCCTGAGAACCACCCCTGTGCTGTATGTCCAAAGGGTTGCTTAGTCTTCTCATGCATCTCTTACCCCAAACCACCATCTGCCTCAGTGTTAACCTTGAGCCTAAATTCTAGCCCTTTGGGTGATGCAAACCAGAGAATAAGGTGAGATCAAGATTGTCTCTGCTCTTTCAGAACCCTCAGCAGGGCTAGTGCAAGGTATGAGGAGGATGGCTAAGGGATTCTGAAGCTCAGCTGAAGTAGAGCCTTCCATGCTCCAGACCATCACCTTCTAGACAACATGCCATTTCTCGCATCTATACACAGTGTATGCTGTTCTCACTTTTCCTGTTGAAATCTAAGGGGCTGTGGGGAGGGCTCAATCAGGCCAGTGCTTGACTTACAAACCTCAGGACCTGGTTTCAGATCCTCAGTAACAATGTAAAAAGTTAGGTGTGTTGCTATACCACACAACTGTGATGTCAGCACTGGGAAGACAGACAGGAAGCTGCTTGAAGATGACAGCCACATAATAGTCAAACCGACTTGTTGAGGTACAGGTTATTTAGAGACTCAAAAAATAAGGTGGAGAACAATTGAGGAAGACACTCCTCTTTGACACCCACATGTATGTGCATGCATGCACAAACATCTACACACAACAGACACACATGCATAATACACACACACACACACACACACACACACACACACACAACTAAGAATGGGCAAGCCAGACTGATTCAATTCTTTCTTAGAGGCTTTGATAAAATGACAAAAGATGCTTATTTCTATGTCCTTGTCCAGGAATGGACTTGACAAGGCAAGACTATAGTGAGAATTTTGGTTTCTTTTTTTTTTTTTTTTAAAGCAGTTATGTTATGTGAATATATTTTTCTTTTAATCGTGTATCTGGGATATGGGGCAGCCTTCATTTTTCCACTGGTGTTTACTGCAGATACTTTGATTCTGGGCACTCAGGACAGGGTATAAATGGAAGAAGAAGAAGAAGAAAAAAAAGAAGAAGAAGAAGAAGAAGAAGAAGAACAAGAACAAGAACAAGAAAAAGAACAAGACAAAAAAACAGAGAAAAGAACAAGAAAAAAGAACAAGAAAAGAAGAACAAAGAAGAGAAAAAGAAGAAGAAGAGAAGAAGAAGAAGAAGGAAGAAGAAGAAAAGAGAAGGAAAAGAAGAAGGAGAAGAGAGAAGAGAAAGGAAAAAAGAAGGAGAAGGAAGAAGAATTACTAGTGGGAGTTGCTGTTCCTTCCCTGTTGCCCCTGCTTGCTGTTATTGCAGTGTGAGGAGAAGTTGGAGCTATCTTAACTACAAAATGTGACTTGCTCCAAGCAACCTCTTGAACCTCAGCAGCAGGAAGTAGCCTTAAGAGACCTAAGAACCTTTTTCCCTTCTAACCTTCTGTCTCTTCTAGCTGGCATTAGGGGGTTGGAAGGAACTGGGGTGGAAAAGACTAGGAAATATAAGAACCCAAATAAAGTAGAGGAAAAATTATGCCAATACTAGTCTACTGGAATACATGCTCTAAGGCTGAACAGCCAGCAGGGCAGATCAAAGAAGGGTGACTCTAAAATAGGTGACCTGGAGGAGTATCTTTCTCATCTTTCTAATGACCTGAATCAGTAGGGACAAGGATCTTGAACACTGAGGAGAAGTAAAGGTTGTGGTTTCTGGGGATCTGGCTACTTCTCCTAGACTGTGGTTATTAGTCCTAAGGCAGCTACATCTGAGATTTCCTGTGTTCTCTTTGCTAACATTGTCTGACTTAGCACTCTGCCAACTTGATCATTTCCTCCCCACCCCTGGAAACAGTACAGATGATGCTGTACTTCTTAATAAATTTGATTGGCATAAGTTATCAGCTTATTCAAAACCTCCTGGTCCTAGCAATTGATTTTGTCTTCTTTACTTCTTTCTTGTCTTTCTTTCACATTCCTTGGTCTTCCTATTTTTTTTTAACATTGGCTTTCTCTGCCATGGCTGTCCTGGACTTGCTTTGTAGACAAGGCTGGCCTCAAACTCACAGCAATCCACCTGCCTCTATCTCCCAAGTGATGGGATTAAATGTGTGCACCATTATGCGCAATATTGATCCTTCCTATTAGTACTTCACAGCTTAGTATATTTATCCCTGCCAAGGTACCAGGGTTTATTTCACAGCACCCACATTAGGTGGCACAGCAATGCCTACAACTCTCAACACAGGGGGTTGAAAACTCCCCTTTTCCCTCTGTACTCATCCAGGCATGTATAGTGGACACATACATATTCACAAAAATATTAAAATAAATCTAAACCCTGGCTTGGGCATGTTATTTAAGCATTCTACTATTGACATACATGTAGTAGGATTAAAGGCGTGGCCACTTGAGTCTTAGTGTGAAGTTTTAAATAAATGTATCATTTGGTTGTTGAGGAAACTGAAGTAGTGAGAGAGTAAATAAGTTATCCAAGATTAAAATGGCTGGAGATTTGAGGGTAGCATATTTCCTGCCCTTGGAAAACTAGAAGAACAAGAATCACCCATGACCATTCTGAGTTCTCAACCATCTCCATAGCCCTGCCTCTGAAATCGCAATAGTTGGGGTCTTAGAAGGAGTTGGAGAAAGGTCACCTACCTGTATTAAGGATGGGTTGTGCAGTGGAGCTCTCTGTGAAAAACGGAGAGGAGGTCACAGGAGCTGAGGAGAAATGGACTGGAGTAAAAAAAAATGGTATTTGAATGCCACAAGTACATGAATGTCACAAGAGAGCATCTTTGCTTTGCAAAGTGAGCCATAGGATGGTAGGTGTGAGAGGCTAGCTTTTAAATTATTTTTCCTTTCCATGAGTTTGGATTGAGTTGGGGGATATATCAGCTGCAGTTCCGATGGGGTACGGAGAACACAACCATCAGACTTTTAAGTACTCACTGTTGAGAGTGGAAGAAGAAGAGGTTCTTCTATGCGTAAAACCTGCAATGAGAACAGGAAAAAATCAGGATGCAAGGACTGAAATGTTTACGATAGGGCTAAGGCCCATGAGCCCCTTCTCTAGCTGAAATGTCAAACAGTGTAACACTACAAATCTAGGTGTCATCAAGAGAACCTTCTGTGTTCTAATGAACTTACAATTTATTTTAGAAAACAAACACATCCTGATTTCTATCACATATATTCATATATTGTTCTGTCAAAGCCCATGGGAGTATTTTGTGGCATTGATTGAGTAAAAGATGAAAGTCCAACCTTGGTTTGCGATGGAACCTTTTTTGTGTGTATGTTTGAGATAGGGTCATATTCTATAGCCCAGGCTGGCCTTAAATTCTCTATGTAACTCAGGCTGAGCACAAACTTGCAGAAAATCTTTCATCTCGTCTTTGAAGTTCTATGATTGCCAACAGTGGCCACTATACCTAGTGAACTCTTCTCATTTTTGCCTCTGCCTTTTCTCCTTCTCTTTCCTCTTCTGCTCATACCCTTTTCCTCTTGGTTTTTTATGGCACAGAGATCTAACCAAGATTCCTGAACGTCCAAGATAAACCCAGGAATTACAGGCATGAACCACCACTCCTGACTCAGGATGAATTTTCACATGAAAGGTTCTGATAGAACTAAGGCTAAGAGAATTTGCCTGGGACAGATATGAAGGAGCATAGAGGTATTTTAGCTTCATAGAGATATGAAATATACAGGTATGTGGCTGCATATTGCCAACCCTAACACTCAAGGGAGGCTGAAACAGGAGAATAACCAGTTTAAGGACAGACTGGGTTACATTTCTAGTTCTAAGCCACATAACAAGATGTACCTCAAAATAAAACAATAAACACAACAAACACCCCCAGACTTGAACTGCTACTGAACCACCATTGGCTTCAACAAGAGATGTTTTTTAATGTGGCCAGTGGAAGGCTTTTGTTGATTAGAGACATGTTCAAATGATGCCTTTGTTATGCAGTGATAAGAAAAAAGAGACTCCTAAGCTTATGTGTGCCCTTAACTCAGCAGGTGGTTGCTCAGGTTTAAGATGATATATAGGAAGGGTCTTGTGATCTACCAGAAAGCCCACTTATGGTATAGTAACATTCTTATCTTCAGATTATGATTCCTAAGGCGATGCTCACCATTGATGTACAGACTGTCCGTTTCTAAAGTGAAGGACCCTAGCTGGGTGACACCTTGGGTCTTATTGTTCAGTTCCCAGTACAGCTTCTGTCTGTCCAGCTCAAGGCCCATGGGATCAGAAAGGTGAGTGCAGACAGCATCCACTCCAGTGGCTATTCCATTTTTTTCAGGCCTAGCCAGGAAAAGAGGCAGAGATGAGTGTTACAATCAGGCATCTCCACTACCTCCCCCAGGGACCCAGGAACAGCAAGATATATCATCATTAGTTGCTAAGATGGGACACATTTACAGTATCACCGCAAGTAGCAAATCTTCCTACTGTGCATGTGCTATATTTTCCTATAAAAGGCCCCTCTACTTCCCACTGTCTTTTTCCCTCCACCCTAGCCCAGAGGCAGCTTCTGTATACCCCCTCTTAATAAACCTCCCACCAGAGATCTGTCACATGTTTTGACTTTATGGTGTCCATTGGCTAGACCATAACATTTGGTGCCAAGACTCAGCAGGCTCTCCTGGTGCTTGCGCTTCCCTTTCTGGGTTAAACTGCATTCCAGGACGCTATTTTCAGTCTACATGCAACAGCTCCACTTTTCAGATAACTCATCTCTGGATGCTCTATAGAACACTGCCAAGATTGGTAAACCCCCCAATCCTAGTCTGTGTAAACATTTCCCTGGATCTGAGGAACTAACCATTAATTGTCTGGCATTCTCTGGTATTCTCAGAGACAGAGGTACCCCCAGCCACAGTCTTTAAGGCTAAAGTTGACCCTCTCCAAGGACTACCACCATTGCCCATTTCTCTTGGGTGAGGCTTCATTTTTCTACCATTGTGGTTTATCCTCTCTGTCTCTGTCTCTGTCTCTCTGTCTCTGTCTCTGTCTGTCTCTCTGTCTCTCTGTGTCTCTGTCTCTGTCTCTTTGTCTCTCTCTCTGTCTCTCTGTCTCTGTCTCTCTCTCTCTCTCTCTCTCTCTCACACACACACACACACACACACACACACACACACACACACACACGCAAATCCTAGTACTAGGTGGACCATATCTGTTTGGACTTTTAGATCTGGTCCCTGCTTAGTTCTGTCACAACAAGCTGGTCAGTTCTGTGTCCTTTGAATGCATTGGGCTCAGGCCTGTAACTCCTTTCCTTACCCTTGGGAACTGTGTGTTTGACAGTACCTGCAAGCTTCCCGCTGGGATGCCTTTTAGTGAATCTCAAACCCCTACATCTAGTTCTCAACTCAGGGCTTCTAAACTCATATGCCTTTGCAGCCAGACTTGGCCAAAATATATACCCCTTAGATAAAGAATCCAAATGGTCACCTAATAATGGCACCTTAAATCCCAGTACTATGTGGGACCTTTACAATCACTGCCAGTGATCAGGTAAATGGAAGGAGGTTCCCTATGTTCAAGCTTTCTCTGATCTTTGCTCGAAGCCTTCTCTCTGTTCTTCTGTTCTTCCTGTTCCTCCACTCAGCTCTTTTTAGCTATGAAGTCACAAAAGAGGAAATCTCTACTACCCTTGATCTGGATAAGGAACCCCATCCTTAGCAGCCCCAATCCATAGCTCGCTCTCCTCTGGCTTCTTCAGCCTCCTCGTCTTCCGTTCCAGCAACAGGGCACTCTAACCATCCTACACTGGCACCTACTTTCACCCCACCAGCAGCCTTTAATTCTCCCACTGCTCGCTCTCACTCTGCAGTGGGACACAACTCCCCCCCCCCCCACTGTCTCTCTGCACACAGCCTAACCCAGCCCCGGTTTTCTTTTTGCAGGAGGTTGCTGGGGTGAATGGCCTGGTCAAAGCAAATGTCCCTTTTTCATTATGTGAACTCTCTTACACAAAACAAAAACAAAAATTAACAAACAAACAAAAAACCTGGGGTTCTAAACCTCTAACGCCTCTCCTTTCATTAAAGAATTCCAATATATTACCGAATTCCATTGTCTCACCTTCCATGGCATGTGTATGATTCTAACTAATAGCTTATTCCCTGAGGAGCACAGGTAAGCTTGGGAACAGGCTAGAGATCATGCAGATAAAGTACACCAGACTAATCTAGTATACCCAGCCAGGGCTGAGGCATCTCAGACCAGGATCTGAATGGGACTATAACTCCTCAGGTAGCATTCTAGCTAGAGATCAGTTTATGATTTGCTTCCTAACCAGTCTGCACTTACACCAGTAAACTATGAGAAACACCAAGAGGTCATCCGAGACAATCATGAAAACCCATCTCAATTCCTAGAATGGCTCACAAAGGCCCTCTCACAGTACACTAATCTAGACCCCAAAATGCCAGAGGGTATACAACTCCTCATGACCTATTTTTTTTTCTGTAGTTTCCTCAACATTGGGGCCAAGTTTACACACTTGGAGAAAAGATCCCTAACTCCACAAGCAGAAGTCTTAACACTGGCCTTTAACATGTACCATGGGAGAAATGAAAAAGCCTGAAAGCAAAAATACCAAACACTGGCCAAGGCCGTTCTACCACTTTGGGTGACTGCCTGGGCTTTCTTGCCATCTACAGCTCAAGGACCGCCAGTCCCTGCTTCAAATGTGGTCAAGAGAGTCACTCTGCCCAGGGCTGCCCTAACCCCCACAAGCCACCCTGGCCATGTGCAAAATGCCATCAAGAGCAACATTGGGCTGTTGACTGCCGCCATGTCTCTCATGACACAGGGACATCATTCCCAGATTGCCCTCCAATAGATCTCCTAGGACTAGTCATGCCTAACTGAAAGGTCCCAAGCTCCTTTGGCCCAACCACTGTCATCATTGACAGGAAGCCCTGATATATAAGTGACCTACTTTCTTCCTCCTGGACAGCAGGGCCACTTACTCAATCCTGATGTAGATTTGGGGAACCACCTCTCCTTGTTTTCCTATTGTCATGGTAGGGGAGCAGCTTTCCCAACCTTGCCAGACCGCCCTCCATGCCCCCCCCCACACACATACATACAAATACTCAATTGCATTTTCAGAGGTGTTCCTCTCACTCTTTCTTTCCTAGTGGTGCCAGCCTGTCCTGTTCCCTTATTGGGAAGCAATTTTCTGTCCAACATGGTCTAGTGAAGGGAGGAGAAAGAAGAGGAAAGAGAAGAGGGATCCACATAGAGAGGCCCAGGAAACACCAGAAGAAATGAACTGGACCTAGGAGATGAGTAAAAAGCAAGTATATTGTGGAAAATCACAATGGGAGGAAGCTGTGTTAACTTGGAGATTTAAGATGCAGTAACTATAGCTCAGTATTGTTCTTTAGGCTAGTTAAATATATCCTAGTCTCTCTGTATGGCTATTTAGGTATAAAGGTGGTCATGAGTAACAGCTGGTTTATAACAATAATAATTCAATAGTAAATATTAATAATCATTCAACAAGAGCCTCTACTGAGTCTGGTCATGGATTCAATAGCTGCCTGACATAATAAAAGCGCAGTTCAAATCTTACCCTTCTTGGATGTTGCAGGAATAACTGCTGGTGTTCCCACTGGAACAGCAGGACTGACTATTTCCCTAGCCATGTATCATCTGTTTGCTTCCCAGTTTATCCAGGACCTCCAGCAGGTGGCCCAAACCATGCACACTCTTTAAGGACAAATTGACTCCCTGGCTGTAGTGGTACTCTCCTAAACCTACAGAGAGTAGATCTTCTTACAGTTTAAAAGGTGGCCTTTTCCTCTTCCTCAAAGAGAAATGCTGCTCCTCTGTCAGCCAATTGGGTATAGTAGAAAAAAGCTCCAACTGCTCTAAACAGACCTCCAGAAACATAAGGAACAACTCTATGTTTCCAACCCCTGGGCCTTTGAGAATCTCATATGGAAGTGGATATGGCCCTTCTCTCTTTGTCTCATTTTTCTGCTTTTACTAGTTGCACCCTGCTTTATCAATTTCATCTTTGCATTTCTCTAATTACAGATTCAATAAAATTCTAATCAAACAATGAATCAGTTAATATTACAGGACTACCAACCACTCACCACAGAGCCTGAGGTTCATGACCACCAAGTGTAACCTGATGGGTTACCTTGAAGATGACATTGCCCCAGACATCAAGAAGTAGTCTAAAGAGCACAATTTCCTTTTCCCCTACCTCCTCATCACTCCTTTTTAGTTCTTACCCTTTTATAATAAATAAAATGGAGGAATGTTAGCAATCAGATATCTCCATTACCTGCCCAGTGACAGCAGGAATGTCATCACTAGCTGCCAAGATGTGACATAGTCCCACTATCGCCACAGTTCACATATCCTCCCTTTATATGCTACATTCCTTCATAAAAGGCCAGCCCCAACTTCACTCTCTTCTTCTCCCCATCCTTCCCACAGGCAGCCTCTATGCACCCCCTCCCCAATAAACCTCCTACGTGAGATCTGTCACATGGTGTGACTTTGTTGCTTCCATCCCGTAGACCATACCAAGTAGCACTGTATATCAGGGGATGTCTCCGTGTTATTCTTCCCAGGAAGTACATTGTGATATCTCACTTGGCCTTGAATTCCCCAGGGAGGCATGCTGTTGAGCACTTTTTATATGCTTATTTTTCATTTGTGAATCTTTTAAATGAAATGAAATGTCTAGCCAAAGATTTTGTGTCTTTTTTTTCTTTTTGTTGAATTTAAGTGTTAGGAACACATTCTTCTGATGCCTCTTGTGTTTGAGAGTTTTGTTTTTTCTTACATTGTAATATATGCAGTATCCCCAGAGTTACTGCCTGCCTTTTCTTGTTATCTTTGGAATTGGTATACTCGCTAAAAAACTGACCTCCAAACATATTTAGCTGATAAGCAGCTTGGTCATCATGAAGGTCCCCTAGCAATTAGAGTGTGGACTGTCTCTCACATGGACTCTGTTGGCTGATTTTGAACCCCTTTCCCGCAGCTGGGTTGCCTTGCTGGTCCTCAGTGGAAGAGGATGTTCTTAATCCTAATGCAACTTGATATGCCAAGGTAGGTGGGTAGGGAGGCTTCCCTTTTCTGAGAAGAAGGGGAGGGGGGAAAGAGGGTGGGAGAGGGGGACCATGGAGAGAGGAGGGAGAGGCTGCAATAGAGATATAAAGTGAATAAATAAATAAATAAATTAATTAATTAATTTAAAAAGACCTTCACCTCCACATGGTGTACACTACATTCTACTATTTACTTTCTATGTTATGAGTTTAAAATTTAGGTCTACGTTCTTTTTTGTGTTGATTTCTTTTTGCTATGTGTTATGGTCAAGTACTTTTGGTCAAGTACTTTTCTTTTTATATGCTCTCCTCCCCCTTTTTAATGTGTGTCTGTTTTGCAAGCATCTCTACCTACCAAAAACCCTAAATTTACATTGCATTGTCCCCCTTGCATTTCTAATATAATCAATTGCATATATTAACATATTTGTCTTTACACTTAACAGTTTATTATTTCCACCCCATGGCACACTGTAACAATGGAGAGAATTGCTGGCTTCAGTGATGGAAATTCTTTGAGAAGTTTAAAAAAAATGGTTATCCTCAGACAAAGAAGTCATTCATTCCTTCTAGAGGACCAGTTAAATGGGCTTGGTCACCATAGTAGAAAAGCTGTAATTTCTATATCCCTATTCTTAAAGTAGTTTATGACATATTCTCTTAAAGGGGAAAGGGGGCTTGAAACAATAAAAGGGGTAATTGCATTTTAAATATCTAACTAGGTAATTTCCCTCTATAGAGAGTAAAACTATGCTTTAAAAGGTTTTTTCAAAGCATAGTTAAGGATTATTGGTATTCTCTTTACTCAATTGCTATTAGTCTCTCTCTCTCTCTCTCTCTCTCTCTCTCTCTCTCTCTCTCTCTCTCTCTCTCTCTCTCTCTCTCTCCCTCTCTCCCTCTCTCCTCTCTCTCTCTCTCCTGCTCCTGCCCCTGTCCTTCCCTCCCTCACTCTCCTTCCATATGACTCCATTACCATTGCATGTTCCCTGAGGAGCCTGACTCACAGAGATCTTTTAGTGTCCACAGTGTTTCAGATCTATTCTTATTTTCTTTTTTAATTGCTCTTTTTATGTTTTTAAAAATGTATTTGTTCTTTGTGAATTTTATATCGTGCACCCCTATCTCACTCATCTTGCTGTCTACTCTTACCTGATGTCCACCCTTGAACCCACCAAAGGAAAAAAATCAGATTGTGGAAGCTATAGTATGTCCTGGTGTGACACACTTTATGGTGTCCATTGCTCAGATCATATCAATGGGGAGATGTAGATTGGAAAGTTGGAGCTCAGAAAAGGTTCTATGAGGGAGAAGAGAAGTAGGGCAGCTAATGAAGAATTAATAGCTTTTATGCCAGAGGAAGACAATAAATAATAAAGCAAAGGCCCTTGAAAAAAGATACAGCATCTAAACATGTCAGTATTTGTGCTATCTTGTAACACAGCATCTATAACACAACCTCATATGTCTTAATAACGAAAATGTAACAATTTGGGTAGACAAAGAAACCTGCAAATAAGATAAAATAAAACAATTTCAACTGGCTTATTCAACTGTTGATTGATGCAGATATATTTCTCCACATCTCTATGGTTTATTCTTATATATGAAATGAGTCAACAGTTTCAGCCCAGTGATTGTCAATATTAAATATCAACCTGACACAATATGAAGTTGGCTACTAAAAGTCTTAAGATGAATTCTCTGGATCAGGTCAGTTTGTCAGCAAGTGTGTGAGAAACTCTTTTGCTTGTTATTGATCTAGGACAACTAAGACCATGGTGAAGGGCACTGATTCTGAGCCTATAATTTAAAAAAAGCTAGCAAGCAGGCAGCAGACAGATGGGTGCCTTAAGTGTTCTCTACTCTGGATTGTGGGTATGATATGACCAGTTGTCTCAAGTCCTTTCCACTATAACTTCTCCACACGATGAACTGTAGTCTAGAACGGTATACCAAATAAAATTTCCTTATGTAGATTGCTTTTATTTGTCAGAGTATTTTATCACAGCAACCATAATGAAACTGTAAGAGAACTAAACAGGTAATGTTCAATAAAAGCACACATTACTCCCTGAAAGGAAACGGAGCCTACATTTTCCAGCCTGAAAGGGAAAGGACTAGAGAGGAATTGGTGGTCACCTGCCTCTAGAACATTAGGAACAGGGAGTTAGGAGTTAGCCCCTGGTCATCCTCTCCGTTTGCTGCATATATACTCTGGAGTTCTTACCTCAGTGAGATCAGTCTGCAGCCTGAATAAAGATGCCCGATACTGCTATTCTTGAACATGGGCTTGAGCTGTGGACAAAAGGGAAGATGAGCTATGGGGCCAAGGGCTACAAGACAGAGATGATACAGGGTGAGTCTGAGAGAGTTCTGACCAGACGATTCAAGATCCTCTCTGTGTTGTTGAATATTTCAGATCCTTGGGATCCCATGCCCTCTGTATGGTGCAGGTTGGTTATAGTGAAATTGAGGGTGAAGGGGACCAGAGATGGGTGTGTACCTGTAACAAAAGAGAGAAGAGAGGAGTATACTGTGCACTGTCACCTGGGATGGCTATAGTCAAAGGGATGGCTACATTTAGCTTCTGTGAAACCAGTCTTCAGAACCTTCTCATCTTATAAAACTAAAACTCTAAACAACCAAAAACTCCCATTTGTCCTTCCTTAACCTGTAGCAACCATTATTCTTCTTTTCTGATTATATGAATTTTAGTAGTCTATATGTGTGTTATGAGGAAAATCATATGGCATTTTACTTATGTGGAGATTTCCTCAATATTATCTATAATAATTGTGAGAATTTCCTACTTTTGGGGTTAATAACATCCAACTGCATGGATACATTTTATTTATATTTACCCATTAACCTGCACATATACATTCAGGTTACTTATGTATTTTGACTATTTGTGTAATGCATATGATAGCATGGGTGTGAGTTATTTTCTCATTTATTTATTTACTTAGTGGTATGCAAGTATAAGGGTGTTGTCGTATGTGTGAGTTTATGTGCAAGGTGTGCATGCTGGTACATGGAGGCCAGGGAACGGCTTCTGGTATTCTGGTCTAATGCTTTCTTAGTTATTTCCTTGAGACCTGGTCTCACTGATTCTGGAGGTAGGTTTGTAGGCAACAAGCCCCAATGATCCTTCCACCCCAAATTCTGAGGTTCCAGTCATATGTGGTCACACTTGCTTTTTATAGCAAGTGATTTTACTCTCTGAGCCATTACCTTAGACAAAGATTTTTTTTGAAGCTAAAATGATAAAAGTACTATGCTATATTTTTGTATCTCCTATAGCGTAATGTTGGGTGTTTGTCCCCTGAACTTGCCCTAGGACTTCAATCTGAAAGAACTTGTGATAAAAATCTAGCGCACTAGAGTTTTAGTAGAATATATGTCTACAGTGTGGAAAAATAAAGAGAAAGGACAATAATCATAATCATGACTGACATCTACAATTCTTTCTAATATTTAAATGGAATTCCCATAAAATACATACATATTGCTTCACACATGAATTGAATCAATCTATAAATAGAAAGTGAGTGTGAAACAGCTGATAAATACACAAAGAGTGAATAAATGAAATGAAAGTAAATTTCACAGAAGAAACAACCAAAGAATTAGTCATGATCATGAGGAAAAAAAACCATGGGCCAGGTTTGAATGAAAAGAAAGATTTATTAATAGAAGGTAGTCTAGAAAAATCTTTCAGATACAGGAAATGAGGTTTTGAACTTGAGAAGTCAGAGATAGCTGGCCTTCATAAATAGCTAGTGTAAAGGAAGGTCCTGTGGTTGACTAAGGCCAGGGTATTAGAAGAGCAAATTAGTGTCTGGGGGTGGCCCAAGCACAGAGTGACAAACAGACTGAGTGCAGAGGCAATACCATACAAAGGACTGTTGATAAATCACAGGCTCTAGAGACACGGTCCTTAACTGCAGAACTTGGAATAGGGATTGTGGGAAATTTGGGTTAATGGAGCTGCTCTAGAGTTCTCGGGGAATCGAATGTTATTAAATTAACTCCATTGGAGAGAAATGCCAATTTTTATCCTGTAGAGCTGACTCTGGGAAGTCCTATAGCTATTGGGGCATCACAGCTTTGAGTACTCACTGCTGGTGGTAGGAGTCCAGTACCGTTGGTTATAACCTACAGGCAGGAAAGAAAGAGTAATAATAAAGCACTTTGATGTAAGCACTAAGAGTTGAAAAAAAAAAAGTAAACCTGCAAGTAGAAGTCATTATGAGACATTCTGAGATTTATATATAAACAGTAATAACTGAATCTTTCTTGGCCCTTAGTATGTGCCTTGTCCTGCAGTAATATTCATGATGAATATCATCACCATTAATTTTCACTAAAACAGTATGATAAGTCTAGATGATTCATTGTATAGAGGTACTTGCCAGCAAACCTGACCATCTGTGTTCACTATTTCAGACTTATATGGAAGAAGGACAGAACCAACTCCCAGAGTATTTCTCTAACTTCGACATGCATATCAAGACATGCATGAACACTACCACCTCCACAAATAAATGACCAAATAAAAATATGTAAATTTTTATTTAAAACTTCAGGGCATGACATGATTACTGTTAACATAATCACACAGCAGAGTGGCTGTCTGCGTTGGGCATGTCAACACCAATCATGAATCAAGGACATGAGGGGTGAGGGTGAGATAGTCTTTGCTTTCAGTTATGTACCAGGTATTAAATTACCAGTTTCTAATGGAAAGTCCCAAACTTGGGTGGGGCTGCTTATATAGTCCTGGTTAAAATTGGTGGACCATAAAACAAAGCAAAAAAGAGATGAATGTGGAAAAGGGACCTGCTAGGAGGAGGAAGTAAGAAAAAGAGTGGGAGGGGGGGTAAGAGAGAGTGGAGGGCTAGAGTAAGCAGAATACATGTTCAAGAAGAAATTTAAGAAAAAATATTAAAAGTTAAAAGCATATACAATAACAGCAGGTACCTGTATTTTGAGAGGCATATACTGTGTCAAGCCAATAATATATATTACAAAGGAAAATATGTTTATGATAAGCATATTCATATTTTCTATGCAGATAATTTAAGTCTTCTTTGCTTGATCAACTTTTTAACAAAATTATATGACACTATCTTAGCGTATGCATATTATTTATAACATAGAACTAATGATCTCCCACTAATGTGGGAGAAGTATGTGGGGATAAAAAATAAACAAATGGAGAGTTGGGGAGATAGCTCAGTGATAAAAATGTTTGCTACATTCCCTGGTTAGCTGTAACTATCAACTTGATATAACTTAGCATTATCTGGGAAGAGAATAAAAACTATGGAATTACCCAGGTCAGATTGATCTACTGGGAACTATTTTGATTAATTAATACAGGTAGATGCATCCCACTGTGGGCAGCCCCATCCCTAGGCAGATGGCAGTCCTGGGGTGTGTAAGAAACCTAGTTAACTATAAGGTTGTCTGCCAACCAGAAGAAGCATCCTTCATACTTTATGTATCACTTCCTTGGCTATAAAGTAGACTCTCTGGTTGGAGGTAGGATATCCCTTGGTATACAGGTAAATCTAGAGCCTTGAGCATGCTAAGCAAGTAGCTAGCATCTGAGCTTCAACCTGGGAGAAAAAGGAGGAGAAAGAGGAGGAGGCCAAGGAAAAAACTTTTTGTGACTATTTTTGTAGAAGAAGAATATAAAAAACATAAGAAGGGAAGGGGAAGAAGAAGGAGGAGGAATAAGAGAAGGAAAAGAGGAGGAGAAGGAGGCCTGACTTCTATTTCTGCTTTGATTTTCACTGGGGATAGAATGTGACCTAGAATCCAAAGACAGATAGACCATTTTTTCCACAAAATGCTATGCTTAAGTTATTGAACAGTTGCAGAAATGAAACTAGAACAATCATACAAATGCGAGGACCTAACGCCATATGCCGAGATCCCACATAAAATCAGGGCATGTAGCCTGGGTGTCTCTAAACTTGGAATTTTCTCGTGAGGTGGGGAGCAGAGACAGGAGAATCTCCAGTAGTTAATCAGCCAGCTATCCTGAAGTATATGGTGGTGAACAACAAGGAGACTGTCTGAAAATAGGGAGATGGGAGGGACTAACGCCTACTGCTGCCTTCTGACTTCCATGCATTGCGCAACAGACATGCCTATACTCATATGCACAAATACATACATAAGCCTAGAGTGTTCGTTCACTATGTGTACATATATATATACATATATATGTATGGCTTGTGAAAGTTAGGAAAATTATGATGAAAGAAATAGGATGCTTTAAGCATGAAAAAATAGGCCATCAGATGTAATTGCTAACAATTAAATTTTGACAGAAATTGGAGAAGTTTTGTGTGTGTGTGTGTGTGTGTGTGTGTGTGTGTGTGTGTGTGTGTGTTTTGCCAGAGTCTTGTGCATACTAGGCAAGTGCCCTACCTGTGAGATATACACCAGGAGGAAAAGGAGGAGAACGCCAAGGAAAGAACTCCCCATAACTGTTTCTCTGGAGGATAAATAAGGTAAGGAGGGAAAGAAGAGTGGGTAGAGAATGAAGAGGAAAAGAAGGATGACAAAGAGGAAAAGGCCACGAGAAGGACTTTCCATGATTATTTTTCTGTATCATGGATTCCATTTCTATTATTTATCTAAGAGATAAAAATGCAGATCAGATCTGAGCAGAACTCTGAAATTTTTGTTATTCCTGTATTATTCTATTTGACTTTCAAAGTAACCTTACATCTATATATTCATCTGGGTTTTTTTGTTTGTTTGTTTGTTTTTGTTTTTTATTGTTTTTTTTTTTTTTTTTTTTTTTTTTTTTCTGTAATGCTACACTAAAGCCTGGAGGGATTTTCTGGCTTGTTAATCATCACACAAAACAAATCTATCATTCAACAATATATGTACTTTAGAAAAATTATTTATGTTGGCCTAAATTTTACAGTAAACTTTTTGTGTGCCATAGAAGACAAGCCTTAAAGCACCCCTGTAAGGGATTATGTAAATTAGGTTGGCCTACAGGCAATGCCTGTAAGGGATTATTTGATCAGATTAATGGAATCACTCCCCCAAACGTGAGTGATTCCATTTCCTGGGCAGGTGTCCTGAAGTATACAGAAGGAGGAAAGCTGGATGTGTAGCACTGTTTCTCTCCCCTCCCTCTCCACTTATTGATTGTAGATATGATTCAACTTGTGGCTTCAAGTTACATGCTGGGGTGCACCTTGAAGTATAAGTCAAAATAAGCCCTTCCTTTCAACTGTGAGTGACTCAGGAGCTCCAAATTCTACTTGAGGCACTATTGATGGTTGAGGGATGCTCAGGAAGAAAGAGTCAATTTCCTGTATGCATGTGGTCCTTAATTCAACCATGCCCCAGTAATGACCGCACAACCACTGCGCATAGACAATAATAGAAATTCCTTTTCTTTCTTTCTTTCTTTCTTTTTTTCTACACAAGGTTTCTCTATGTATCCCTGGCTATCCTGGACTCACTTTGTAAAACAAAGTGGCTTTGAACTCACAGTAATCCTCCTGCCTCTGCCTCCTGAGTGCTGGGATTAAAGGTGTGCGCCTCCATGCCTGGCTAACAGCAGAAATTCAACTCCCCGGTTTATGGTGGTATTTTCGCTGTCATGATCTTGTTCAGGTCCTATGCATGTAGTCACAGCCACTGTGAGTTCATGTGTGGTACATTCCTATAATGTCTAGAAAATACTACTTTGCTGCAGATGTTTACTGCATCTGGATCAGAGTATTTTGTCACAGTAACTGAAAATATCTTCTGGAGAAAAACACTATGCTCTAAATAATGCAGCAACATATATAGTTCATATTATACACAAAGGTAATCTCTAAGTGGATATAAAGAAGGAAATATCTGTGAATTAGGCGAGATTATTTGGCAAGAGGCTGACTGTCAAGATGTTGGGGATTTCTCTGGATGGCTCACCATGTTACCTGTGGTTTTCAAGAGTGACTGTGGGTGAAATCCTCATTCTGGCATGCTTGATAGTCATAATCTAAGTCAAATTATTTCCTCCTTGAATGCTCAGTAAAAATGAAAATAACAACTCACAAGGTTTTGAGTAGATTAACTTCATTACAAAATTCTCACCACAAAGGATCCTTTTGATAAGCTGCTATTAATTTTTGTTCTTGGCAGGAGTGTTCTGTGACAGTTTTGCTCTCAACATTATCTCAACAGTCCCTATTCAGTGTGTATTTATTAAGGGTAGCAATATTTTTGGAAGTTTTAGTTGTCTGAGTTGGCTCATGAAGCCTGAGAATTAAGTTGTTATGATGAAGGGAAAAAAGAGTGAGCACACTGTCAGGCAAATGGGAAGCACGGAACCACAGAATCATCCATCATTCTCCCCTTCCCCCCTCATCTGATATTCTAATTGGATCTTATTGTGGATCCGTATAGGATCCGGTAAGTGCTGTTCTCTCTTTCCACTTGCCCCCTTCTAAGGAAAGCCTCCCAGGCCCAGTTCCACATGCATAGCATTCCTGACAATTGTCCCAATCCTCTAGGTTGCCAAGTGTCCTCTGCCCACCCACCACCCACCCATGCCCCAGATGGCCATATTTGAGCAAAAGTCCAGCATGTGGCAGACAAGTCATTTTCCTTCCTCTACAATCCTTAACAGCCCTGCCTAATATACTTTGGATGCAACTCCCTCTGGTTTCACCCTTTGAGCCTATAATCTCACCCAGGAGCACAGTTCCCAGATAAACCTGCCCTTTTTTTTATATACTTTTAACTTTACTCAAACTGACTTATTTTGTCAGCAGAGATAACCTATCACTTATGATAAGTAGAAAAAGAAGATGATATCGGGAAGAAGATGGGTAACAAGGAAAGAAAGAGGGACAGGTGAGATAAATGAATAAGAACAACAAAAGGGGAACAAAAAGAGTAGGAGGGAGTGTGAAAGAGGAGAAGGTAAAAGAAAAAGAGGAGGAATAGGAAGAACAAGAGAAGAGGGAGAATGGAAAGCAGAAAGAGGAAGATGATGAACAAGTGGAGGAGAAGGTTGTGGACAAGAAAAATAGGAAGAAGAGGAGCACAAAAAGGAGGGACAGGAGGAAGAGGAGGAGGAGGAGGAAGAGGAGCAAATAGTTAATCCTCCCTTGGTGGGTTGAACATTTCAAATGAGGCATCTAAGGAATATCAGGCCTGTACCAGGGTTACAAGAAATTCTCAAACAATAAATTAAAAGATAAATCCAAAAGTTTATGTGCAATAATTTCTCAAGCTTCAGACGATTGGCATTTTTTTTAAATCACTGGTAGGGAGCTATCTTGCACATTTGGGATTCTTACCGGTTTCCATTTCTCTGTACCTAATAGAAAATATTAACACCATTTTAGTAGTGACATGATGTGTCTCCCGACATAGATAGGCATCTTCTGGAAAGCAAAATCAGCCTCTATGACGAGCTATTGGCATAGAAAGGTCACTACGTAAATGCCATGATTTGGATGTGAAATGTCCTCCAGAAAGCTCATGTGTTGAAGGTTTGGTCCCAAGCTGGTGCAACTGTTGAAAGGTGATTGGATTTTAAGAGTGATAACTTCCTCAATGAATGAACCAATAACTGCAGAGGTGGGAACACATTGCAGAAACTAGGTCACTGGTTCCACATGCCATTATATATCATGTCCCTAAACTCTCCCTGCCTCCTTGTTCCTTCTTCTATGCCTTCCTCATGTTTTTATCTTGCCACAGACCTAAAAGTAACCAAACAACAATGATTAATCTTTTTCAACCTGATCTAAATTTAGAATCATATGAAACAGATATGTATGTTTGTTCATGAAGGCATTTCTAGGCACCATCCAGTGAGCTGGAATCTCATGAACTCAGTACCAGGATTCATCTCACTCTGCTTCTGGACTACAGATGCAATGTGAACAGCTGCTTTAAAATCTTCATGACATGATGTCACTGCTATGATTGACTGTACTCTGGACTGTGAGCTAGCCTATTCCATTTCTCTATCTCTTGCCTTTGTCAGGTATTTTGTCACAGTGATGAGGAAAGTAAATAAATATTACAGGAAATAATTAATCTGGGCTGAAACACCTGAAACTTTTCTCTAAATTCAGTCTCTGTTAATTTGTTACAGCAATGAAACCTAACACTGGAGGAGATCCCCGTTCTGACACAGATACTCACCGTTGACATAGAGACTATCTTTGTCTAGAATGTAGGAACCCAGCCTGGTAATGCCATTGGTTAGCTGGGTCACTTCTTGATACAGCTGCTTTCTGTCCAGGGGAGGAGTCATTGGGTCAGAATGGTAGATGCAGACAGTGTCCACTCCAGTGGCTTCCCCATTCTCTCCAGACCTAGAATTATGGGAATATGGGAATGCTTTATTTAGAGATATGAGGTTTTCTACTTTGTAAAGTGGCAAAGCTCTAGAAAATTTCTTCACTTTTTGTCTCTTTCTCTCATTTTTCCTTCAGTATTTGGTTGACATATGTCATGTCAACTGCCAGATCTTTTTTATTACAAAGTCCAATGCTACTAGGAAACTCTTGGAACTCCTACCAGATGATCACTTTCTAATGCCTACATTTCTTTTTTCTCTCTTTCTTTCCTTTCCCCCCCCCACTTTTCCTTTTTACTTTTTTCTAAGTCTTTTCTCCATTCTTATCTATCATTTTCTTCATTCCCTCTTTCCTCTCCTTTCTACCATATGTCCCTCTTCTCTTTTTTATTAATTTTTATTCATTATTTTTTTACTCTGCTGCACTCTATTCTTTAATATCATAGAGATTTTCTTTAGAAGGGAAGAGATTAAAAAGGATAAGAAGGAGGGAGAACAGAAATAAGAAAGGAAAAAGAGGATAAGTAAAATGAGGAGGAGGAAGAGGGGGAGGAGGAGGAAAAGCAACATGAATTCACTCCTAACTCTTACATTCCCATTAATAAAATAGTTTATTTTTCTGTGATTCCTATGGCTACTGTGCATTCACTGTCAAAATATGGCTCAATCATCCTCATCTGTAGAAAGCCTCCACTCAACTCCCCCGGGTCAAGCTAAAACTTCACTGCTGGATTCTTTTAGCTTCTGTGTAGAGTTTAATGGTCTTTTTGACCTGGTGCATGCACGGCTTCATGTTTATGCAATGATTGCCCTCTCCACATAATGGAGCTTTTGCAGGAAGAAAGTGCTAGTTGTTAAATCACACAGTGTGGCATGAAATAAAGAATTTTATGATTGCTAGTTGGTCCAAGACCACCTTTTCTGATCAGTGAGCCTCAATGATCCCCACAATTGTCTTCATGCAAATAAGTTCTGTGAGCAACCTCTTCTTTCAGGAGTCCTGTCTCTTATGCAGTAAATCAAAGACGCGGCCTCCCACATCTGAATTACTGGAAAGCCTTAGTCCTATATATTCTTTGTCTTTATGTTCTTACCATCCCATCTTGAACACCAAATGAATTTATTTGTGGCAGAGAAGTCCTCCATGATATAAAGTAAAGATGACTCACCTGACCAAGGTCAATCTGCAGCCAGAGTAACCAGAACCAATGCTGGTATTCTTGAGCAAGGACTGGAGCTGGGATAGACAAGAGAATGAGTGATAGAGGTTCATGTCACTGGGTGGGGTGAAGAAAAGGTAAGCCATGGTAAGCATGCGGCACATTACCAGGTAGTTCAAGGCTTTGAAGTGTAAGGAGTCTGGGTGCTCCATTTCTGTTGTATAAAGCAGGTTGGTGATTGTCATGTTAAATGTGAATGTCACCAATTCTGGATGTTTACTTGTACCTGGAGAAGAGAGAGAGAGTGTGAGTGAGTATAACCATCAGCCTCTGTGTGTGTGTGTGTGTGTGTGTGTGTGTGTGTGAGAGAGAGAGAGAGAGAGAGAGAGAGAGAGAGAGAGAGAGAGAGAGAGAGAGAGAGAGAATCAATTTTATATTTCAGTACAGAACCAGATGTGAGGCGAAGACTAATACTATCTAATGGCCACAGCGCCCAGTAGATAAAGTCTAGGATATCCTACCAAGAATTATTTTTCCCCAACTAGGGGCAGAAAGCTGATGCTTCATAGTGAATATATGACTTCCTCTCCAAATGGATCCTGAATTCTCAACACAGAATGACAAAAAGTGACAAGTCATTAACATTCCATTGACATGAGAAGGGAATAAGACCTTTTATTTTTATATCTGAGCCACATCACACAAAGGTTTCAGAGGACAGTTGTAACAGCGAAGACTCAGAACTAATCAAAGTGATGAGAACAAGTGATTGTTGAATATTCGTGTCCTAAAAATTCATGGAAGGTTTATAAGGAATATAAGAGCCAGAAGACGATCTGGAGTGCTGAGGGCTGAGGATTGCTAAATTTAAGACATTACAAGGCTTGTGTGTTCTGGTGTTCACAGCAGATATGATTACTTGTAGAAGATGAGACCTGTCAACATGCCATGGCAGACTTGGGGAGGTCAGGTGGATTCTCAAAAAACTCTGTCTCTACTTGAGGAATGGTTCCTTGGATGAGTTCATGGGGTGCTCTATCTCTCTCTGAACATTGTTAGTCAGTATTTGCTGGAGAAAGAGAAGCATTTCTCCAGCTGTATAGAAATTTGTAAGTTGTTTATTTTTTTTTAAAGAAACCCTTAATCATACTCATAATAACATGGAATGGAACAAGAAAAGCAAAAGAGAAAAAAATTAGTCCTGTGATTAGGAAATTTTCTTAAAGAAATGATGAAAATTATAAAATGTCTAAATGAAAAAAGGAAAAAGAAGAAATGAGCAAATGGATAGAACAGAGGTGGATGTATGGGAAAAATTTAGTATCTGTGAAAAGTCACACTGAGGGAAGAAAAAGAAAATTACAGAAACCAGAATGAAACCCCACAATTCCTAGAGCAGTACATGCAATGGCCCTGAAGGTAAGAGGGTATGGACTATAGGAATGTGGATATGAAGCTGGGATGGCCAGGCACATGCATGGAAGGGACAGAATGGAGAAGGCTAAGCCTGGTAGATATCGCATCCAGTTGATGTAAGAGCTCACAGCTCAAGATCTCCCATAGTCTTCTCCAGCATCTAGTCCAGTGAGTATCCTTGACACTCCCCATCCTCATCTTCTCCTTATCCTGGAGAATCTAGCCCTGGTCCCACACGTGGCTCTTGAACCTAATCTTGCCAACACTACATGTACTGCAAATTACTTCTAGGATTCCAGCAGGAGGCACTGCAATTGCCACAACTTACAGGTGCCTTTTGTACCACATCCAACCTCTTCATCTGTCGTGGTTTGAATGAGAATGGCTCCCATAGACTCATATCTCAATGCTTAGTCACCTGGGAGTAAAACTATTTGGAAAGGAAAAGGACCAAGACAGAAGTTGGTACCAGGAAGGAGAGTATTGTTTTCCTAGGCATGGCAATACTATTTCCTGGAGGACAGTGGAAAACTTTGGGATTTTGGATGTTTAAAGAAAAGCCTGGGAAGGGGTTTAAAGTTTACCTCCTGTATTGTCCTTGGCTGGTGCCTTAGTTTGAGCAGGACCCCTGGGCCCAAATCTGCCTATCATATTGTTCTACTTGTAGATTTCTAGGACCCTCTGGATCCTTTTATTTTGCTGTTCTCCCATGCGTCTCTCATTTAGAGTCCCAATAGGATGCCTTCCCCTCTGTCCCAGTTTCCTGGTAAGTGAAGGCTTTCGTGGGACATGCCCCTTGGGCTAGTATGCAGATATAAGTGAGTATATACCATTTGATTCTTTCTGCTTCTGGGTTAACTCACTCATTATGATCATTTCTAGCCAATGGTCAGAATATTCTCCACAGTTGAGTGGAGAGTGTGATACGACTTTCTCACATACTCTGGTGCCTCACATTTGACCATGTCCCCTGGAGGGGGAGACCTGGTGGCACTCAGAGGAAGGACAGCAAGTAGCCAAGAAGAGACTTGATACCCTATGAGAATATATAGGGGGACGTAATCCCCCTCAGGAAACAGTCATAGGGGAGGGGAATAATGGGAAAATGGGGGGGGAGGAATGGGAGGATACAAGGGATGGGATAAACATTGAGATGTAACAAGAACAAATTAATAAAAAAAAAAAATAATAAATAAATAAAGAAAAGCCTGAATGCTTAGTCATCAAAGTAACAATATTTGAAAAGGATTTAGGAGCTATGGATTTGTTGGAGGAAGGGTGTCACTGGAGGTGAGCTCCAAGGTTTCAAAAACCCATGCCAAGCTCAGCATCTGAAAATCAAGATTCAGCTTTCAGCTACTGCTCCAGCAACTCCCTGCATGTTGCCATGCTGCTTGCCACAATGATAATAAGCTAAACCTCTGAAACTGTAAGCGAGCCCCAAGTAAGTGCTTTGTTTTACAGGAGTTGCCATGGTCATGATGTCTCTTCATAGAAATAGAACAGTGACCAAGACATCAACCAGCCAGGTGTTCCATAACCTTCTCCAGTGTCTAGGCTGGTGAGTTTACCTGACCTTCTTCATCTATGACCTCTCTTTAACTTATAGGACCTAGCCTGCGTCCTACATACAATTACCTGTCCTTTTCTGGCTAGCCTTGCCTACCCCCAAATCAGTCTCTAGACTTCTGCTTGAACTCTACCTAGCCATTACCAAACCACAGGATTTTCCCATACCATATCCAACCTTTTCTAGCCATATCGAACTCTACACTCAAATCTTTTTTTTTAATATATCTTTTTTTATTATTAATTTATTCTTGTTACATCTCAATGTTTATCCCATCCCTTGTATCCTCCCATTCCTCCCTCCCCCCCATTTTCCCATTATTCCCCTCCCCTATGACTGTTCCTGAGGGGGATTACCTCCCCCTATATATTCTCATAGGGTATCAAGTCTCTTCTTGGCTACTTGCTGTCCTTCCTCTGAGTGCCACAAGGTCTCCCCCTCCAGGGGACATGGTCAAATGTGAGGCACCATAGTACGTGAGAAAGTCGTATCACACTCTCCACTCAACTGTGGAGAATATTCTGACCATTGGCTAGATCTGGGAAGGGTTTAAAGTTTACCTCCTGTATTGTCCTTGGCTGGTGCCTTAGTTTGAGCAGGACCCCTGGGCCCAAATCTGCCTATCATATCATTCTACTTGTAGGTTTCTAGGACCCTCTGGATCCTTTTATTTTGCTGTTCTCCCATGCGTCTCTCATTTAGAGTCCCAATAGGATGCCTTCCCCTCTGTCCCAGTTTTCTGGTAAGTGAAGGCTTTTGTGGGACATGCCCCTTGAGCTAGTATGCAGATATAAGTGAGTATATACCATTTGATTCTTTCTGCTTCTGGGTTAACTCACTCATTATGATCATTTCTAGCTCAATCCATTTATCCACAAATTTCGGGAATTCCTTGTTTTTAATAGCTGAGTAGTATTCCATAGTGTATATGTACCACAGTTTTTTTTATCCATTCTTCTACTGAGGGACACTTAGGCTGTTTCCATGTTCTGGCTATTATGAATAAGGCTGCTATGAACATGGTTGAGCAAATTTTCTTGTTGTGTGCTGGAGCATCTTCTGGGTATATTCCAAGGAGTGGGATAGCTGGGTCTTGAGGAAGCCCTATTCCCAATTTTCTGAGATAGCACCAGATAGATTTCCAAAGTGGCTGTACTAGTTTGCATTCCCACCAGCAATGAAGGAGTGTTCCTCTCTCCCCACATCCTCGCCAGCATGTGGTGTCACTTGAGTTTTTGATCTTAGCCATTCTGATGGGTATAAGATGGAATCTCAGAGTTGTTTTGATTTGCATTTCCCTGATGACTAAGGAGGTTGAGCATTTCTTTAAGTGTTTCTCAGCCATTTGATACTCCTCTGTTGAGAATTCTCTGTTTAGTTCCAAGCCCCATTTCTCAATTGGGTTATTCGGTTTGGTGGTGTTTAATTTCTTGAGTTCTTTATATATTTTGGATATTAGACCTTTGTCAGATGTAGGGTTGGTGAAGATCTTTTCCCAGTCTGTAGGCTGTCGCTTTGTTCTCTTGACAGTGTCTCCTGCCTTACAGAAGCTTCTCAGCCTCATGAGGTCCCATTTATTAATGGTTGACATTAAGGCCTGGGCCGTTGGTGTTCTGTTCAGGAAGTTGTCTCCTGGGCCAATATGTTCCAGGCTCTTTCCCACTTTTTCTTCTAAGTGGCTTAGTGTCTCTGGTTTTATGTTGAGGTCTTTAATCCACTTGGATTTGAATTTTGTGCAAGGTGACAAATATGGGTCCAGTTTCATTTTTTTAGACATAGACCTCCAGTTAGACCAGCACCATTTGTTGAAGATGCTATCCTTTTTCCGTTGAATGGATTTGGCTCCTTTGTCAAAAATCAAATGACCATATGTGTGTGGATTCATATCTGGGTCTTCGATTCGATTCCACTGATCAACCAGCCTGTTGCTGTGCCAGTACCATGCTGTTTTAATTACTATTGCTTTATAGTACAGTTTGAGATCAGGTATGGAGATTCCTCCGGAGCACCTTTTATTGTACAAGATTGTTTTAGCTATTCTGGGTTTTTTGTTTTTCCATATGAAGTTCAGAATTGAACTTTCAATGTCTTTAAAATATTGTGTAGGTATTTTGATAGGGATTGCATTGAATCTGTAGATTGCTTTTGGTAGGATGGCCATTTTTACTATGTTAATTCTCCCGATCCATGAGCAAGGAAGATCATGCCATCTTCTCAGGTCATCTTCAATCTCTTTCTTAAGAGTTTTGAAATTTTTTTCATACAAGTCCTTCATTTGCTTAGTTAGGGTAACTCCTAGATATTTTATATTGCTTGTGGCTAATGTGAAGGGTGTGGTTTTCCTAATTTCTTCCTCTGCAAGCTTGTCATTTGTGTATAGGAAGGCTACAGACTTTTTTGAGTTAATTTTGTATCCAGCCAATTTGCTGAAGGTGTTTATCAGCTTTAGGAGTTCTCTGGTGGAGTTTTGAGGGTCACTTATGTACACTATCATATCATCTGCAAATAGGGATAATTTGACTTCCTCCTTTCCCATCTGGATCCCCTTGATCTCCTTTTGTTGTCTTATTGCTCTGGCTAGAACTTCGAGTACTATATTGAAGAGATATGGAGAGAGTGGGCAGCCTTGCCTTGTTCCCGATTTTAGAGGAATTTCCTTGAGTATCTCACCATTTACTTTGATTTTGGCTATTGGCTTGCTGTATATAGCCTTTATTATGTTGAGGAAAGTGCCTTGTATCCCCGATCTCTCTAAAACTTTAAACATGAATGGGTGTTGAATTTTATCAAATGCTTTCTCTGCATCCAAGGAGATGATCATGTGGTTTTTTATTTTCAGTTTGTTTATATGGTGGATTACATTGATGGATTTCCGTATATTAAACCATCCCTGCATGCCTGGAATGAAGCCTACTTGGTCTCTACACTCAAATCTTAAACCAGCGGGTACCTTCTGTACACCCACTCTGTCCTCCATCTAGATTCATTACACTGAAGCCATTTCCACACTCATTACACTGAAGCCATTTCCACACTCATTACACTGAAGCCATTTCCACACTCATTACACTGAAGCCATTTCCACACTCATTACACTGAAGCCATTTCCACACTCATTACACTGAAGCCATTTCCACACTCATTACACTGAAGCCGTTTCCACTTAGGCCCAACCTACCTTCCTATCTTCCTTTTTGTTCCAATCTTCTCTAACCATGTAAGATTTAGAACTAACTTAAGAAGTATACATGCTCAGATTTAACCACAAAAAATACAAGCGATATAAAAGAACAAACCAGTATGTTCTCTCCAAAACTTATCAGTCATGTATAAGTGTTTGCCAGTAAAGATTACCTACAATGAACCTCAGAATACTGAACTTAAAAGAAGAATTATAAACTTCATCAAAAAACTTAATGATTAAAAAAAAGACACAAAGTACTAGTTCAATTAAATTAAGCCGAAAGTACTTAAAGATACTAAACATCTCAGGAATGCCTAAGACATGATGAAGACAATCCAGTACTTGGAAACTGAACTCAGAATATCAGCTGATTTCTTAATGGGAAAATTAAAAACCAGAAACGGTTGGAGTAATGCACTGCAAGTTCTAAAAGACTATGAAAGAGAGCCTAGAATAATATACCCAGCAAAATTGTTTGCCATGATTGAAGGAGAAAGAAAAACTAAGCACAATATACATAGCCTAAAAGAATTATTTCTAACAAACAAAACTGGAAGAAAATACAGAAATAATTATTTGAGGCTGAAAAAAGGATTTAGCATAGCAGAGAGATTTGGAAAGAAGCATGAAGCCATAATTATAAAAATTCAAAGTACCAGTGAAAACATAAGCAACAACACCCAAATCAACAATGTGAAGACCACAATTAACATACTGTTTGGGGATGGTCTAATGTATTTTGATGCTAATTACTGCTTGCTGTGTCTGTGGCCACCTTTTGATTAATAAAAAGCCATCCCACCTAGGCATAGCAAAGGACATAGGTGTGGCTAAGGTTCCTGGGTTTAGAGAGACAGAGAGGATCCTGGGCACAAGAAAGACAGAGAGAATCCTGGGAAGAAGAGGAGAGAGGAGAAGGTTGTCATGGGTTAGGTGGAAGAAAAGCCCATGGCTGGCATGGATGGAAGATTTGGCCCAGATGAAGAACATTAGCAAGTATTTGGGATTATGGATGGGAGGTTGCTTGACAGAAATTATTAGAGCCAGATGGCATGAGATTGGGGCCCACTATGGGAAGTAGATTAGAGAATTAATGTCTGCCCTATACCAGGTTAACTATGGCTATTTTAAAACATAAGAAGTATCTGTGTCTTGATTGATTGCTAGCAGGGCATAGTAAAGTAGTAATAATTATAGGCCTAATAATAAACAGTTATAGGCCTAATAATAAACAATTATTAGGCCTTCACTGCTAATTAAAGATAACAACATACATATTTAATAATAACCTTAAATATCAGTGGGATTAATTTTCCATTCAGGGAGACTGAATCTAGAAACAAAATCAATCTCTCTGTTTTCTACAAGAAAAATAACCATAGTTTCAAAAATAGGCACCACCTTAGAGTAAAAGTACGTCCTGGTACCAGGACAAAAGTGAGCATTACTATCTTAATATCTGACAAGATAGACTTCAAACTGAAATTAATCTGAAGTGATAGTGGTTCTTCATTCTAATAAAGAGAACAATCAACCAAGCAAATGTTACAATCCCAGCATATCCATATATGCATCAAACTCTGGGGTGCTCAGTTTCACACAAACAGAAAACTACTGCTGGATTTAAAGATACACAGCAGCATCAACTCTTTAACAGTAGGCTATTTTACAGTAGGTTTTCTGGATTAAAAATAGAGAAATATCAGAATTAATAGACATCATACAGCAAATGGATTTGACAAATATGTACAGAATTGCCAATCTAGATACCAAAGAAAAAATTGTTTTCAGAAGCACATGGAAAACTTCTAAAATAGACTACTTTCTGGTATATAAAACAAATCTTTAAAAATTAAAAAAGAGAAGGATCCAAGATGGCGGCGAGCAGTGTGGACCGTGTTTGGAGGCTCCAGTGAACAAGTCAGGGATTTGCACAGATTTCTGAGCCAGGAACACCGAGGTCCGAACATCACGGCAGCGGGAGTGCTCCATGGTTCGAAGGGACCAGGGTGCGGAGGACCTGCGTGCCCCTGCACACAGGAGGAGCATGGATTTTCTCTGATCGGAGCGGCAGAGGCAGCAGCACCAGCGGCACCAGCAGCGGTGGCTGAGGTTTGCAGCTCATAACCTTCCGGTAAAGGTGATTGGTGTGGTGGCTGGTGGGAGTTGCTGCGGGAGAGGGGACTTGGGGCAGGATTTGGGTCGCGTGGAGCCTTCGGACCCAGACTAGACTCGGCGGACAGTTCGGCCCCAGAGTCCCGGGTACTGGCCCAGCCCAGCAAGCAATTCTACCCGAGGCACTAACTCACCTTCGGCCACAGCTCCCCTGCTGTGATGCAGGCTTAGTTGAGCCCGCAGCTCCACACTAGGCAGCACCTCAACTCAGTGGCAGCTCCCCTGCGGTGACACAGTCTGGGCGGAGCACTTGGTTCCAACACAGGCTCTAACTCAGAGCAGCCGCAGTTCTCCTGCTGTGGCGCAGGCTTGGTGGCATGCTCAGTTCCATCCTAGGCACCACCTCAGCTCAGCGGCAGCTCCCCTGCGGTGACACAGTCTGGGCGGAGCACTTGGTCCACCACTGGCGCTAACTCAGAGCAGCCGCAGCTCTCCTGCTGTGGCGCAGGCTGGACAGAGCGCTCAGTTCCACCAGCTCTAAGACTCTGGTTGGACACAGTGTGCAGTTTGAATCCAGAATTCCTGGCTGAGATTGGTGGTTAGTTCGGGCCCTGAGTCAATAACTGACCACAGCATGCACTTTGGGCCAAAAGGCCCTAGTGGAGCTTGGTGCATAGTCCCAGCCCAAAAATTCTGGCTGGACCCTGTGTGCATTTTGAGCCCAGATCCCTAGCTGAGCTTGGCAGATGGTTCAGGCCCTGAGAATCTAGCTGAGTTCAGCCCGTGGTTCGGGCCCAGTGTTCCTGGTTGGATTTGGCAGGGAACACAGAAGGCTGTGGATACCTTGGCCTGGCCCAACGCTCATTCAGAGACCCAGAACAATTGCAGGATCCACAGCACAGGAGGGCTGAAGATCACTGGCTGTGAGAGACCAGAACAACAGGGCTAACCTCCTAACATCCACACCAGTGAAGCTTTGAGCTCGCAGCCTAGGGAAATCGTGAGAAAACAAGTGAATCTATCGTCAGACACCCTCCATCAAATTCTGGAAGCTACCCAATAAAAACAAAGACAGCAAGATGTCTAAAGGACAACAAAAAAGCATACGCAAAAAAACCCAAAACAACATGGCATCCCCAGTTTCCAGCTATCCCAAAGAAAACAACCCAGAGAACTCAAATACAATGGAAATACAAGAAAATGACCTCAAATCCTTAGTAATGAGGATGATAATGGAGGAAACAAATAAAATTCGTAATCAAATGCAGGAAGACACAGACAAACAGGTGAGAGACATAAAAGAAGCACATAGAGTGGAACTGGAAAAATTGCAGGAAAATGCAAGCAACCAGATGAAAGAAATAAATAAAACGGTTCAAGCTCTGAAGACCTATAAAGAGGCAATGGAAGAAACTCAGGAATATACAAAAAATCAGATGAAAGAAATCAAAAAATCAGTTCAAGATCTGAAAATGAAAATGGATTCAATGATAAACACACAGACAGAAGAAAAACGAGAACGTGAGACCTCAGAGAAGAAGGCGAGCAACACAGAGGTGAGCTTTTCTAACAGAATCCAAGAGATGGAAGAACGAATCTCAGGGCTAGAAGATACAATCACAGATATTGAATCAACCATTAAAGAAAATGCCAAATCTGGAAAACTCCTGACACAAAACATCCAAGAAATTAAGGACACCATGAAAAGAAGAAATCTGAGGATAATAGGCATTGAAGAAAGAGAAGACATCAGACTCCAGGGCCCAGAGAATATTCTCAACAAAATCATAGAAGAAAATTTCCCCAATCTAAAGAAAGAAATGCCTATAAACATACAAGAGGCCTACAGAACACCAAATAGAATTGACCAGAAAAGAAAAACTGCCCGCCACATAATAATCAAAACACAAAACATGCAGAACAAAGAAAAAATATTAAAAGCTGCAAGGGAAAAGGGCCAAATAACATTTAATGGCAACCCTATCAGAATTACACCTGACTTCTCAGCAGAGACCATAAAAGCCAGAAGGGCCTGGACAGAGATCCTGCAAACCCTAAGAGACCACAAATGCCAGGCCAGACTACTTTACCCAGCAAAATTATCAATAACCATTGATGGAGAAAACAAAATATTCCATGACAAAAACAAATTCAAACAGTACCTATCCACAAATCCAGCTTTACAGAAGGTACTAGAAGGAAAACTCCGTCCCAAAGGGTCAAGCTACAACCAAAACTACCCAGGAAATAGATAACTATCCCATGGCAAAAACACAACTACACAAACGCTCGACTGGAAACAACATCAAAATTAAGACTCTTAACAGTCACTGGTCATTAATATCTCTCAACATCAATGGCCTCAATTCTCCAATAAAAAGACACAGACTAACTGAATGGGCACATAAACAAGATCCAACATTCTTCTGCATCCAAGAAACACATCTCACCCAAAATGAAAGGCATTACCTCAGGGTAAAAGGTTGGAAAAAAATATTCCAAGCAAATGGCCACAAGAAGCAAGCAGGTGTAGCCATTTTAGTATCGAAAAAAATAGACTTTCAAACAAAATTAATCAAAAGGGATGAGGAAGGAAACTTCATACTCATCAAAGGTAAAGTCAACCAAGATGACATCACAATTCTGAACATCTATGCTCCCAATACAAGAGCACCCACATTTGTAAAAGATCTCCTAAAAAAGCTTAAACCACACATCGATCCCCACACAATAATAGTGGGAGACTTCAACACCCCACTCTCACTGAAGGATAAGTCATTGAAACAGAAACTAAGCAGAGAAATAACATCATTAACCAATACCATGGGCCAAATGGATCTAATAGATATCTATAGAACCTTTCACCCAAACAAGAAAGAATACACCTTCTTCTCTGCACCCCATGGAACCTTCTCCAAAATTGATCACATCGTAGGTCACAAAGCAAGCCTCAATAGATACAAGAGGATTGAAATAATACCTTGTATCCTATCAGATCACCATGCTCTTAGGCTGCAATTCAACAACAACAGAAATAACAAAAAGCCTACATGTACATGGAAACTAAACAATTCTCTGCTAAATGACACCTGGGTCAGGGAAGAAATCAAGAAAGAAATCAAGGAGTTTCTGAAATTCAATGAAAATGAAGAAACAACATACCCAAATGTGTGGGATACATTGAAAGCAGTGCTAAGAGGAAAATTCATAGCACTAAGTGCCTTTAAAAAGAAATTGGAAACATCGCACATAAGCATCTTAACAACACAACTGGAAGCCCTAGAAAAAAAAAGAAGCAGAAACACCCAAGAGGAGTAGACGCCTGGAAATAATCAAACTCAGGGCTGAAATTAACAAATTAGAAACTAAGAAAACAGTCCAAAGAATCAACAAAACCAAAAGCTGGTTCTTTGAGAAAATCAACAAGATAGACAGACCATTAGCCAAACTAACTAAAAGGCAGAGAGACAGTATTGAAATCAACAAAATCAGAAATGAAAAGGGAGACATAACAACAGACACTGAAGAAATTCAAAGAATCATAAGATCCTACTTTGAAGGCATATACACCACAAAATTTGAAAATCTAAGGGAAATGGACGATTGTCTTGAACAATTTCACTTGCCAAAGTTGAATGAAGAACAGATAAACAAGCTAAATAGTCCCATTTCCCCTACAGAAATAGAAGCAATCATCGATGGTCTCCCAACCAAAAAAAGCCCAGGGCCAGATGGTTTCAGTGCAGAATTCTACCAGACCTTTAAGGGCGAGCTAATACTGATACTCTTCAAGCTACTCCAAAAGATAGAAATGGATGGAACATTACCAAATTCATTCTATGAGGCCATAGTCTCATTGATACCTAAACCTCACAAAGATTCAACAAAGAAAGAGAATTTCAGACCAATTTCTCTTATGAACATCGATGCAAAAATACTAAATAAAATACTTGCAAAACGAATACAGGAACACATCAAAGATATCATTCACCATGACCAAGTAGGCTTCATTCCAGGCATGCAGGGATGGTTTCATATACGGAAATCCATCAATGTAATCCACCATATAAACAAACTGAAAATAAAAAACCACATGATCATCTCCTTGGATGCAGAGAAAGCATTTGATAAAATTCAACACCCATTCATGTTTAAAGTTTTAGAGAGATCGGGGATACAAGGCACTTTCCTCAACATAATAAAGGCTATATACAGCAAGCCAATAGCCAAAATCAAAGTAAATGGTGAGATACTCAAGGAAATTCCTCTAAAATCGGGAACAAGGCAAGGCTGCCCACTCTCTCCATATCTCTTCAATATAGTACTCGAAGTTCTAGCCAGAGCAATAAGACAACAAAAGGAGATCAAGGGGATCCAGATGGGAAAGGAGGAAGTCAAATTATCCCTATTTGCAGATGATATGATAGTGTACATAAGTGACCCTCAAAATTCCACCAGAGAACTCCTAAAGCTTATAAATACCTTCAGCAAATTGGCTGGATACAAAATTAACTCAAAAAAGTCTGTAGCCTTCCTATAGACAAATGACAAGCTTGCAGAGGAAGAAATTAGGAAAACCACACCCTTCACATTAGCCACAAGCAATATAAAATATCTAGGAGTTACCCTAACTAAGCAAGTGAAGGACTTGTATGAAAAAAATTTCAAAACTCTGAAGAAAGAGATTGAAGATGACCTGAGAAGATGGCATGATCTTCCTTGCATGGATCGGGAGAATTAACATAGTAAAAATGGCCATCCTACCAAAAGCAATCTACAGATTTAATGCAATCCCTATCAAAATACCTACACAATTTTTTAAAGACATTGAAAGTTCAATTCTGAACTTCATATGGAAAAACAACAAACCCAGAATAGCTAAAACAATCTTGTACAATAAAAGGTGCTCCGAAGGAATCTCCATACCTGATCTCAAACTATACTATAAAGCAATAGTAATTAAAACAGCATGGTACTGGCACAGCAACAGGCTGGTTGATCAGTGGAATCGAATCGAAGACCCAGATATGAATCCACACACATATGGTCACTTGATTTTTGACAAAGAAGCCAAATCCATTCAATGGAAAAAGGATAGCATCTTCAACAAATGGTGCTGGTCTAACTGGAGGTCTATGTGTGAAAAAATGAAACTGGACCCATATTTGTCACCTTGCACAAAACTCAAATCCAAGTGGATTAAAGACCTCAACATAAAACCAGAGACACTAAGCCACTTAGAGGAAAAAGTGGGAAAGAGCCTGGAACATATTGGCCCAGGAGACAACTTCCTGAACAGAACACCAACGGCCCAGGCCTTAATGTCAACCATTAATAAATGGGACCTCATGAGGCTGAGAAGCTTCTGTAAGGCAGGAGACACTGTCAAGAGAACAAAGCGACAGCCTACAGACTGGGAAAAAAAATCTTCACCAACCCTACATCTGACAAAGGTCTAATATCCAAAATATATAAAGAACTCAAGAAATTAAATACCACCCCACCAAATAACCCAATTGAGAAATGGGGCTTGGAACTAAACAGAGAATTCTCAACAGAGGAATATCAAATGGCTGAGAAACACTTAAAGAAATGCTCAACCTCCTTAGTCATCAGGGAAATGCAAATCAAAACAACTCTGAGATTCCATCTTATACCCATCAGAATGGCTAAGATCAAAAACTCAAGCGACACCACATGCTGGCAAGGATGTGGGGAGGGAGGAACACTCCTTCATTGCTGGTGGGAATGCAAACTAGTACAGCCACTTTGGAAATCTATCTGGTGCTATCTCAGAAAAATGGGAATAGGGCTTCCTCAGGACCCAGCTATTCCACTCCTTGGAATATACCCAGAAGATGCTCCAGCACACAACAAGAAACTTTGCTCAACCATGTTCATAGCAGCCTTATTCATAATAGCCAGAACATGGAAACAGCCTAAGTGTCCCTCAGTAGAAGAGTGGATAAAGAAACTGTGGTACATATACACTATGGAATACTACTCAGCTATTAAAAACAAGGAATTCCCGAAATTTGTGGATAAATGGATTGAGCTAGAAATGATCATAATGAGTGAGTTAACCCAGAAGCAGAAAGAATCAAATGGTATATACTCACTTATATCTGCATACTAGCCCAAGGGGCATGTCACACGAAAGCCTTCACTTACCAGGAGACTGGGACAGAGGGGAAGGCATCCTATTGGGACTCTAAATGAGAGACGCATGGGAGAATAGCAAAATAAAAGGATACAGAGGGTCCTAGAAACCTACAAGTAGAACAATATGATAGGCAGATTTGGACCTAGGCTTCCTGCTCAAACTAAGGCACCAGCCAAGGACAATACAGGAGGTAAACTTTAAACCCCTTCCCAGATCTAGCCAATGGTCAGAATATTCTCCACAGTTGAGTGGAGAGTGTGATATGACTTTCTCACGTACTATGGTGCCTCACATTTGACCATGTCCCCTGGAGGGGGAGACCTGGTGGCACTCAGAGGAAGGACAGCAGGTAGCCAAGAAGAGACTTGATACCCTATGAGAATATATAGGGGGAAGTGATCCCTTTTAGGAACAGTCATAGGGGAGGGGAATAATGGGAAAATGGGGGCGTGGGAGGAATGGGCGGATACAAGGGATGGGATAAACATTGAGATGTAACAAGAATAAATTAATAAAAAAAATTAAAAAAGATCAAAATAACTTGAATATTATCTGACCACAACAGAATAAGAAATTAAATTTTCAGCAAAAACTCTAATAGTTATATAAGCTTTGGAGATTTAAAAACTCATTACTAAATTACAAGTGGTTCAAAGTGAAAACAAGAAAGAAATAAAAATTATACATATAAATGAAACACAGCACAACAAAATTTCTGGGAGACATTAAAAACATTCCCCTGAGAGAAATTTATAACTCTAGGTACCCACATTAAAAAAATCATAAAGAGCACAAAAATGCCTTAATAATACAACTCAAAAAGTTGGAAGGGCAAGAATTACATCCAGACCCACTTGACACATAGAAATAATAAATATCAGAAAGAAAACAATGCAAAAACTCAACAAATCTAAACCCTAGTTCTTTGAGAAGATAAACAAAAATGAAATTCCTTTGTACAACTCACCAAAAGAAAGAGACTACTCAAATGAACAGAATCAGAAATAAGAATGGAAATACTATAGCGGATACCTCTTGCTATTGCCTTGAGTTGCCCTGAGACATGAAAGTGAGTCCCTCTTTGCTGAAGACACCACGCACTTCAGGCACAGGACCCAGAAGATCCTGAGCTGGAACTGATCTGAATGCTCCTCCCTGAGGACTAGCTTTCATGGTAACAGAGGGCACTGTGAAAGATTTCAAAGAAGAAAAGCAATGAACTTTCCTACCCCTCTGTAATGCCTATGAACCACAGCTACTACTACATTGTTCAATAACCTTATGAGCAAAGTAGTGGCATGCATACCTTTGTGGTAACTAATGGATCTCTATTTAGAATTAATACCTGCTCAATAAGAGGTAAAATTTGCTTGGTATTAGAAACTTGGTAATGGAAATAACCTCCAGGAAAACATACAACCCAAATTTACTAAACCAGCATAATCCAAAACAAAAATCAAAACCTTTTCCTTATGCCCAAAGATAAGTGTAGTCCCCACCTCTCATCAAGGAAACTTCTTTATGTAACAGAGAACATTTCAAAGAAAATAACCAATCAAAATGCAGAGTTTTGGGGCCAAATTCTAATGGATACATCTACAAATTATTCCAGTGCCTAAGACCTGGAGAACATTGAGGAAAACTGTGGGCATAAGGATTTTACTAGCCAGAGAGGCATGGAGTTGTGAGATTGTATGTTAGTAATGTCAGAAGCTACACTCACCTCCCCCGCAAAAATTCCCACCAACATGACTGCCTAAATATGAGCTGAGCCAGGACAACTACAGAATGTCAAAATGGATGGCAAAGATCACAGGTCCTTAATCCTGCACTAAGAACAACAGATAACTAAGAATTACTCAGAGTAGAACAGGGAAAAATCACATGAATTGGTTGTACAACACTAAAAGATCAGTTCCTAAAATATGAATATATTACACAGATTCAGTAGGTTATATTTAGGGATATATATACATATATGTATATATGAACGAATATAACAACAACTAATGAAATAAGATGCACAAATTTGAAAAACAAGTAGAGGTTTATGGGAGGGTTTGGAGGGAGGATTTGGAATGGGAATATGTTTTTTTTTTATTTTTTATTATTAATTTATTCTTGTTACATCTCAATGGCTATCCCATCCCTTGTGTCCTCCCATTCTTCCCTCCCTCCCCTTTTCCCCTTATTCCCCTCCCCTATGACTGTTCCTGAGGGGGATTACCTCCCCCTGTATATGCTCATAGGGTATCAAGTCTCTTCTTGGCAACCTGCTGTCCTACAATTATATTATAATTTCAAAAATAGAAGGGAAAAAATCTCAATTCAAAATTTAATAAAAAGCCCATAGCTCTTGGGGTTGTAAAGAGAGATCTATTGGTAAGAGCGATTGCTGTGCAAATTTTAGGGCCTGAGTTTAAATCCCCTGCATCCACGCAAAAAAAATTTGGCTTAGGTATATGTGTGCCTGCCACACCAGAATAGTGATGTGGGTGGAGACAGGAGGATCTCTGAGAGTTCTTCGTTGCGAGTCTAGTTACAAGTTCAGTCAAAGACCTTAAGGGAGTAAAGTGAAGAGTGATAGAGGAGAATATCTGCTAGTCTCTTCTTGTGTCTGAATGCAAACACTCCACACATAAACACACACACACACACACACGCGTGTACTCACATGCTCACACAAATACATGCACACACACACAAACAAAGAAGTAAATAAATCTATGAATAAAATAAATTAATGGATCACCCATTCTCAGGCTCAGGGTACATTGTAGAAGAGGGTAGAGAAAAAATATCAGACTCAAAGGAAGAGGTTTTGTGTTATGAAAGTGTCTTCAAGGTACCCCATGATTGTTGCCATCTTGAACTCACAGCAGCTGTAACTATCTGTATAATAGCTGCTAAAAGATACAGCACATAAAAAAGAAACTAATACAACCACTAATAGTTGGGAGAAATGTAGAATGAGGAATTATTGCTTACTATGTAAAAATTTTTAGTTTGGGATGATTAAAATTATTTGGAGGATTGTGGATATGGCTTAGTGGTATAACAGTTGCAAAGTATGTGAGGACCTGGATTCAATCTCCAACAATCCAGGAATATATGAGAATCTAAAATCTGCCTGACAACTGAAAGTGGTGGTGGTTGTATAACACTGTACATGGAACAATACTGAATTGCACACCTAAAACATATAAAGGGAAAACATTTCCATTGTAAACACATATATTATATGTGTATATATTATATATTACCATAGTAATAAAACTTATGCTTACTTGGTATTGAAGTAACATTCTCAGGGGACCACGTGGACACTCTAGATGTGGTCAGAAGGGCAGATGAACTTCCATGCAGTGTAGTTGAGGGCTTAGTCCCAATGGGTATTGAGCTTGTGGTGGCTAAATGAATGGTTTCACTTGTAGTTCCCAGCTCATCGAGTGGGCTTGTTGAAGACTCTGATGGTATCAAGGTCATGGTAGGGCTTATGACATCAGTGACAAAATCTGAAAGTCCAACTGTAGTGAAAGATGGTGAAGTCTCTATCCTCTGTGAAGTTGCAGTGCTAGATTTATTAGTTGTAGGAACACCAGGTAATCCAGGGACACTAGAGGACATTGTCAGAGTATATTTTGCTGAAGGACTGGAAGCCCATGATCCTGTGGTGCCTGGTAAAACAAGGGAAGGGGTTACAGTTTGAATGGTTGTGCTTGTCTCAATCTCTGTGTGGATGGAGAGAGAGGTTCCTTCTTCAGAAGCAACAGATGAAAGAGTTGTGGCTGAAGTGGTCTCTACCTCAGAAGCTGAAGAAGTAATATCTGATTCACTATAAGAAAATGTGGGCATTGTTCTGGGAAGTGGTGTGCTAGTCTCAGCAGAAAGAATAGGCCATATTTCAGTTCTTCCTGTGTCACCAGGTAAAGTTGACAGATTGGAAATGGTTGAAGTGGTTTCTTTGCCAGAATGGGTGACCCAGGAGGCTGTGGTATCTGTTTGATCTGCAAGAACAGTGAAGGTTGGAGTTGTTGTATGTATCTCTATTGAAGAGGGAGGGGCCAGTGATGTCATCATTTCTGTTATACCAGGAAAGATAGAAAGAGTAGAGATACTTGGACTGGATTGGTCCCCAACATGGGTGACCGGTGACATTGTGGTATACGGTTCAGAAGGAATAAGAGTTGGTGAGGACATCAATTCTGGAACACTCGGTGAGATGTCTGTTGTGAGAATATTCAAGGTGGTTTCTCCTTCAGGAGGGGTGGCCATTGAGGTTGGGATGTCTGGTTGACCTGGAGAAGGGTACATAGAGGAAGATGCTGAATGGCTTTGTGAGCCAGAGCTGGTGACTAGTGATTGCATCTTTTCTGTTACACCAGGAGAAAAAGCCAGAGTGGACATGACAGAACTAGGCTGTCCTTCAGTAGAGGTGACCAATGAAGTAGTGGCTTGTTGTTCAGAAGAAAAAAAAGATGATGAGGTCACCATGTCTGCAATAGTATGTGAGATGGTAGTAGTTAAAACACCCACAGTGACTTCTCTTTGAGACTGAGTCACCAAGGAGGGTGTTGTCTCTGGTAGACCTGGGGTAGAAGCCACAGTTAGAGTCATTGGATAGACCTCTGTGTCCAAGTTTGTACTTAGTAATGATGTTACATCTGTTATACCTACAGAGATTGACATGGTAGACATATTTAAACTGGGTGGTGTACCAGCATGGGAGAACAATGATTTTGTAGACAGTGTTTCAGAATAAGTGTGATTCTCAGCTTTGGAGGTCATAGTATCTGGAACATTAGGTGAAATGGTGGTAGATAGAACCCCTAGAGTATTTTCTTTTTCAGAATGGGTGACCAATGGGGCTGTGGACTCAGGTTGACCTGGAGAAACAACCGGAGGTGCAGTCACTGAGTGGCTTTCTGTGCCAGAATTAGTGACCAGTGGTGGTATGATTTCTGTTATACCTGGAGAGACACCAAGAGTGGGCATGGCTGCACTGGGCTGGTCAACGACATGGGTGAGTAATGGAGCTGTCGTATGTGGTTCAGATGGAAGAGGAGTCGGTGAAGTCATAATTTCTAAAAAACTAGTTGAAATGGTGAGAGGTAGAACCCCTGAAGAAGCTTCTGTTTCAGAATGACTGACCACTGGGGTTCTAGTCACAGGTTGGCCTAAAGAAACAGGCAGCATTGAAGTCATTGCATAGCTTACTGTTCCAAAGTCACTGAATAATTCTGTGGTCATTTCTGTTATACCTGGAGATATAGGATGAGTAGACAAAGATAAACTGGGCTGTCCCCCACCATGCGTGGCCAATGATGTTATGGTCTCTGTTTTTGAAGAAGTGTGGTTCTGAGTTGGTGATGTTATCAGGTCTGGAGCATTAGGCGAGACATTTGTAGGTAAAACCTCTGACATCCCTTCACTACCAACATGGGTGAACCATGGTTCTGTGGATTGCAGGTGACCTAGGGAAATATCCAGAGATGAAGTCTCTAAATGCCGTTCTGTGCCAGAGCTGGTGTCCAATGACGGTTTGCTTTCTGTTATACTTGGAGAAACAGGCAGAGTAGACATGACTGCACTCAGCTGTCCCCCAGCTTGGGTGGCTAGTGAAACTGTGGTATGTAGTTCAGAAGGAATAAGAGTTGGTGAGGTCATTGTTTCTGGAACATTAGTTGAAATGGTGGTAGACTCCGCCCAGGAAGTGGCTTCCTTTCCAGAAGGGGTAACCAATGGTTCTGTAGTCCCTTCTTGGCCTGTGGATACAAGATCAGTAGAAATCATTGTGGAGGTTTCTGTGCCCAAGGGAGTGAATAGTGCTGGTGTCCCTTCTGTTATGCCTGGAGAGACTTCCTGAGTTGATAGATATAAAGTGGGCTTTCCCTCATGATGTGTGACCAAAGATGTTATGGTCTGTGTTTCTGAAGAAGTGTGGTTCAGAGTTGTTGATGTCACCATGTCTGGAGCACTAGGTGAGATGTTTGTAGAAAGAACCTCTGAAGTCTCTTCACTAACAGGATGGGAGGACCATGAAACTGTGGTTCCAGGCTGACCTAGGGAAATATCCAGAGTTGATGTCTTTAAATGTCTTTCTGTGCCAGAGCTGGTGTCCAATGACGGTGTGCTTTCTGTTATACTTGGAGAGACAGGCAGAGTAGACATGACTGCACTCAGCTGTTCCCCAGCATTGGTGGCTAGTGAAACTGTGGGATGTTGTTCAGAAGGAATGAGAGTTAGTGAGGTCATTGTTTCTGGAACAATGGTGGTAGACTCTGCCCAGGAAGTGGCTTCCTTTCCAGGAAGGGTGACTAATGGTGATGTAGTCTCTGTTTTTCCTGTGGATGAAGCCACAATAGAAGTCACTGTAGAGGTTCTGTGCCAATGCAGTGAATAGTCCTCGTGTTCCTTCTATTATTCCTGGAGAGACAGCCAGAGTTGACAGAGATAAAGTGGGCTTTCCCTCATGATGTGTGACCAAAGATGTTATGGTCTGTGTTTCTGAAGAAGTGTGGTTCAGAGTTGTTGATGTCACCATGTCTGGAGCACTAGGTGAGATGTTTGTAGAAAGAACCTCTGAAGTCTCTTCACTAACAGGATGGGAGGACCATGGAACTGTGGTTCCAGGCTGACCTGAGGAAATGACCAGAGCTGAAGTCACTGAATGGCTTCCAGTGCCAAAGCTAGTGACCGGTGATGGCATCAATTCTGTTATACCTGGAGAGACAGGCAGAGTAGACAGGGGTGAACTGAATTGTCCCCCATGGGTGACCAATGAAACTGTGGTATGTGTTTGAGAGGGATTATGAGTTTCAGAGGTCATCATTTCTGGAACATTGGTTGATGATGTTGTGAGTTGAACCCCTGAAGTGGCTTCTGTTTCATAATGGCTGACCAGTGTGGTTGTAGACTCTGGGTGACCTGAAGAAACAGGCATGGTTGAAGTGATTGTAAAGCTGTTGGTGCCCAAGTCAGGGAATAGTGATGGCGTCATTTCTGTTATACCAGGAGATATAGCATGAGTAGACACAGATAGATTGTGCTGTCCCTCAATATGAGTGACAAATGATGTTATGGTCTGTGTATTAGATGAAGTGTGGTTCTGAGTTTCTGAGGTCACCATGTCTGGAGCACGAGGTGAGATGGTTGTAGTTCGAATCCTTGAGGTCTCTTCTCTACCAGGATGGGTGAACCATGGAGCTGTGGACTGTGGGTTACCTGGAAAAGCATCCAGATGTGAAGTCTCTATATACCGTTCTGTGCCAGAGCTGGTGACCTGTGGTGGTATGGCTGTCATACCTGGAGAAACAGGTAGTGTAGACATGGCTGAATTGTGCTGTCCCCCAACATGGGTGACTAATGAAACGGTGCTATGTGGTCCAGAAGTAATAAGAGTAGATGAGGTCCTTATTTCTGGAGTTATGGTTGAAATGGAGGTTTGTAGAACACCTGAGGTAGTTTCCTTTCCAGGATGGGTGACCCATGTGGTGCTCTGGATTCTGGTTGACTTGAGGATACAGTCAGAGTAGATGCAAAGGTAGAGGTTTTCTGTGACCAAGTCAGTGAACAGCTCTTGTGTCACTTCTGTTATACCAGGAGATATAGGATGAGTAGACAAAGGTAAACTGGGCTGTCCCCCATCATGTGTGGCCAATGATGTTATCGTCTCTGTTTTTGAAGAAGTGAGGTTCAGAGTTCCTGATGTTACTATGTCTGGAGAAGTAGTTGATTTGGTTGGAGAAGGAGCCACTGATGTTTCTTCCCTACCAGCATGGGTGAACCATGGGGCTGTGGATTGCAGGTGACCTAGGGAAATATCCAGAGTTGATGTCTTTAAATGTCTTTCTGTGCCAGAGCTGGTGTCCAATGATTGTATGATTTCTGTTACACTTGGAAAGACAGGCAGAGTAGACATGACTGCACTCAGCTGTCCCCCAGCATTGGTGGCTAGTGAAACTGTGGGATGTTGTTCAGAAGGAATGAGAGTTAGTGAGGTCATTGTTTCTGGAACATTAGTAGAAATGGTGGTAGATTCTGCCCAGGAAGTGGCTTCCTTTCCAGGAAGGGTGACTAATGGTGATGTAGTCTCTGTTTTTCCTGTGGATGAAGCCATAATAGAAGTCACTGTAGAGGGTTCTGTGCCCAAGGCAGTGAATAGTGCTGGTGTCCCTTCTGTTATGCCTGGAGAGACAGCCAGAGTTGACAGAGATAAAGTGGGCTTTCCCTCACGATGTGTGACCAAAGATGTTATGGTCTGTGTTTCTGAAGAAGTGAGGTTCAGAGTTGTTGATGTCACCATGTCTGGAGCACTAGGTGAGACGTTTGTAGAAAGAACCTCTGAAGTCTTTTCACTAACAGGATGGGAGGACCATGGGACTGTGGTTCCAGGCTGACCTGAGGAAATGACCAGAGCTGAAGTCACTGAATGGCTTCCAGTGCCAAAGCTAGTGACCGGTGATGGCATCAATTCTGTTATACCTGGAGAGACAGGCAAAGTGGACAGGGGTGAACTGAATTGTCCCCCATGGGTGACCAATGAAACTGTGGTATGTGTTTGAGAGGGATTATGAGTTTCTGAGGTCATCATTTCTGGAACATTGGTTGATGATGTTGTGAGTTGAACCCCTGAAGTGGCTTCTGTTTCATAATGGCTGACCAGTGTGGTTGTAGACTCTGGGTGACCTGAAGAAACAGGCATGGTTGAAGTGATTGTAAAGCTGTTGGTGCCCAAGTCAGGGAATAGTGATGGTGTCATTTCTGTTATACCAGGAGATGCAGCATGAGTAGACACAGATAGATTGTGCTGTCCCTCACCATGAGTGACAAATGATGTTGTGGTCCGTGTATTAGATAAAGTGTGGTTCTGAGGTTCTGAGGTCACCATGTCTGGAGCACGAGGTGAGATGGTTGTAGTTTGAATCCTTGAAGTTTCTTCTCTACCAGGATGGGTGAACCATGGAGCTGTGGACTGTGGGTGGGCTGTGGAAGTGTCCAGATTTGAAGTCTCTATAAACTGTTCTGTGCCAGAGCTGGTGCCCAGTGGTGGTGTGGCTGTCATTCCTGGAGAAACAGGTAGTGTAGACATGACTGAACTGTGCTGTACCCCAACATGGGTGTCTAATGAAAAGGTGCTATGTGGTCCAGAAGTAATAAGAGTAGATGAGGTCCTTATTTCCGGAGTTATGATTGAAATGGAGGTTTGTAGAACACCTGAGGTAGCTTCCTTCCCAGGATGGGTGACCCATGGTGCTCTGGATTCTGGCTGACTTGAGGATACAGTCAGAGTAGATGCATCTGTAGAGGTTTCCGTGTCCAAGTTAGTCAACAGCTCTTGTGTCACTTCTGTTATACCTGGAGATACAGGATGAGGAGACAAAGATAAATTGGGCTGTCCCCCACCATGTGTGGCCAATGATGTTATGGTCTCTGTTTTTGAAGAAGTGTGGTTCTGAGTTGGTGATGTTATAAGGTCTGGAGCATTAGGTGAGACATTTGTAGATAGAAGCTCTGACATCCCTTCACTATCAGCATGGGTGAACCATGGTTCTGTGGATTGCAGGTGATGTAGGGAAATATCCAGAGTAGAAGTCTCTAAATGCCTTTCTGTGCCAGAGATTGTGTCCAATGTTGGTGTGATTTCTGTTATACTTGGAGAGACAGGCAGAGTAGACATGACTGCACTCTGCTGTCCCCCAGCATGGGTGGCTAATGAAAACTGTGGTATGCTGTTCAGAAGGAATTGTTTCTGGAATATTAGTTGAAATGGTGATAGGTACCACCCAGGAAGTGGCCTCCTTCCCAGAAGGGGTAACCAACAGTGCTGTAGTCTCATGTTGCCTTGTGGATACAGGCACAGTAGACATCACTGTGGAGGTTTCTGCGCCCAAGGTAGTAAACAGTGCTAGTGTCCCTTCTGTTATACCTGGAGAGACAGCCTGTGTTGACACAGATAAAGTGGACTTTCCCTCACTGTGGGTATCTAATGATGTTATGGTCTGTGTTTCTGAAGAAGTGTGGTTCAGAGTTGTTGATGTCACCATGTCTGGAGCACCTGGTGTGATGTTTGTAGACAGAACCTCTGAAGTCCCTTTACTACTGGGATGCATGAACCAGGCTATGGTTTCAGGCTGACCTGAGGAAATGGCCGGAGTCAAAGACACTGAATGGCTTTCAGTGCCAAAGCGAGTAACTGGTGATGGCATCAATTCTGTTATACCTGGAGAGACAGGCACAGTGGACATGGGTGAACCGAATTGTCCCCCATGGGTGACCAATGAAACCGTGGTATGTGTTTGAGAAGGATTATGAGTTTCTGAGGTCATCATTTCTGAAACATTGGTTGAAGGTATTGTAAGTTGAACCCCTAAAGTGGCGTCTGTTTCATAATTGCTGACCAGTGTGGTTGTAGACTCTGGGTGATCTGAAGAAACAGGCATGGTTGAAGTGATTATAAAGTTGTTGGTGCCCAAGTCAGGGAATAGTGATGGTGTCATTTCTGTTGTACCTGGAGATATAGCATGAGTTGGGACAGATAGATTGTGCTGTCCCTCACCACGAGTGACAAATGATGTCATGGTCTGTGTATTAGATGAAGTGTGGTTCTGAGGTTCTGAGGTCACCATGTCTGGAGCACGAGGTGAGATGGTTGTAGTTCGAATCCTTGAGGTCTCTTCTCTACCAGGATGGGTGAACCATGGAGCTGTGGACTGTGGGTTACCTGGAAAAGCATCCAGATGTGAAGTCTCTATATACCTTTCTGTGCCAGAGCTGGTGACCTGTGGTGGTATGGCTGTCATACCTGGAGAAACAGGTAGTGTAGACATGGCTGAGCTGGGCTGTCCCCCAACATGGGTGACTAATGAAATGGTGCTATGTGGTCCAGAAGTAATAAGAGTAGGTGAGGTCCTTATTTCTGGAGTTATGGTTGAAATGGAGGTTTGTAGAACACCTGAGGTAGCTTCCTTTCCAGGATGGGTGACCTGTGGTGCTCTGGATTCTGGTTGACTTGAGGATACAGTCAGAGTAGATGCAACTGTAGAGGTTTCTGTGACCAAGTCAGTGAACAGCTCTTGTGTCACTTCTGTTCTACCAGGAGATATAGGATGAGTAGACAAAGATAAACTGGGCTGTCCCCCATCATGTGTGGCCAATGATGTTATGGTCTCTGTTTCTGAAGAAGTGTGGTTCAGAGTTCCTGATGTTACTATGTCTGGAGCAGTAGTTGAGATGTTTGTAAATAGAGCCTCTGATGTCCCTTCACTACCAGGCAGGGGGAACCGTGGGGATGTGGTTTCAGGCTGGCCTGAGGAAAAGGCCAGATGTGAAGTTGCTGAATGGCTTTCAGTGCCAGAGATAGTGACTGGTGATGGCATCAATTCTGTTATACCTGGAGAGACAGGCTTTGTGGACATGGGTGAGCTGAATTGTCCCCCATGGGTTACCAACAAACCTGTAGCATATGTTTGAGAAGGATTATGGGTTGCTGACATCATCCTTTCTGGAACATTAATTGATGATGTTGTAAGTTGAACCCCTGAGGTGGATTCAGTTATAGAAGGGTTGACCAGTGTGGTTGTAGTCTTTGGTTGACCTGAAGACAAAGGCATGGTTGAAGTGATTAAATAGTTGTTGCTGCCCAAGTCAGGCAGTAGCGATGGTGTCATTTCTGTTGTAGTTGGAGAAATAGCATGAGTAGACACAGATAGATTGTGCTGTCCCTCACCACGAGTGACAAATGATGTTATGGTCTGTGCATAAGATAAAGTGTGGTTCTGAGGTTCTGAGGTCACCATGTCTGGAGCACGAGGTGAGATGGTTGTAGTTTGAATCCTTGAAGTTTCTTCTCTACCAGGATGGGTGAACCATGGAGCTGTGGACTGTGGGTGGGCTGTGGAAGTGTCCAGATTTGAAGTCTCTATAAACTGTTCTGTGCCAGAGCTGGTGCCCAGTGGTGGTGTGGCTGTCATTCCTGGAGAAACAGGTAGTGTAGACATGACTGAACTGTGCTGTACCCCAACATGGGTGTCTAATGAAACTGTGCTATGTGGTCCAGAAGTAATAAGAGTAGATGAGGTCCTTATTTCCGGAGTTATGATTGAAATGGAGGTTTGTAGAACACCTGAGGTAGCTTCCTTCCCAGGATGGGTGACCCATGGTGCTCTGGATTCTGGTTGACTTGAGGATACAGTCAGAGTAGATGCAACTGTAGAGGTTTCTGTGACCAAGTCAGTGAACAGCTCTTGTGTCACTTCTGTTCTACCTGGAGATATAGGATGAGTAGACAAAGATAAATTTTGCTGTCCCCCATCATGTGTGGGCAATGATGTTATGGTCTCTGTTTTTGAAGAAGTGTGGTTCTGAGTTGGTGATGTTTTCAGGTCTGGAGGATTAGGCAAGACATTTGTAGATAGGACCTCTGACATCCCTTTACTACCAGCATGGGTGAACCATGGTTCTGTGGATTGCAGGTGACCTAGGGAAATATCCAGAGTAGAAGTCTCTAAATGCTTTTCTGCGTCAGAGCTGTTGTCCAGTGATTGCATGAGTTCTGTTGTACTTGGAGACACAGGCAGAGTGGACATGACTGTACTCAGATGTCCCTCAGCATTGGAGGCTAGTGAAACTGTTGTATGTTGCTCAGAAGAAATAAGAGTTAGTGAGGTCGTTGTTTCTGGAACATTAGTTGAAATGGTGGTAGGCACCACCCAGGAAGTAGCTTCCTTTCCAGGAGGCATGACCAATGGTGCTGTTGTCTCATGTTTCCCTGTGGATACACGTACAGTAGACGTCATTGTAGAGGTGTCTGTGTCCAAGGAAGTGAATAGTGCTGGTGTCCCTTCTAGTATACCCTGAGAGTCAACCTCAGTATACGTGAATATACTTGGCTGTACTTTAGCATGAGTGACTGATGATGTTTTGGTCTGTGCTTCAGGAGTGTGGTTCAGGTTTGTTGAGGTCATCCTCTCTGTAACACTAGGCAAATAGTTTGTAGTTAGAATTCCTGAAATGCCTTCTTTTTCAGCATGAGTGATCCAAGAGGTTGTGGTCTCTGAAAGATCTGAGGATAAATCTAGAGTTGAAGCTGGTGCATGGTTTTCTGTGCCCTTGTTAATGACTGGTGACAGAGTTCCTTCTATTATGCCTACAGTGACAGCTAGAGTAGACATGGGTGAACTGGGATGCTTTTCAGCATCAGTTAGCAATGAAATTGTGCTCTGTAGTTTAGAAGTGTGATTTACAGATTTTAAGGTCACCAAGTCTCGAATACTTGGTGAGAGGTTTGTAGTTAACATCCTTAAGCTGGCTTCAGTTCCAGGATATTTAATCCATGAGGTCGAGGTCTCTGACTGATCTGGAGAAACAGTCTGATTTCCTGTCCCAGAGGTTGTGATCAGTGGTCTCATTTTTGTCACATCTGAAGAGACAGCAATATTAGACAGCGGCAAACTAGTCTTTTCTCCAACATGAGAGATCAGAGAAATTGTGGTATGTGGTTCAGAAGGTGAAAGATTCAGAATTGGTTTGTATGTCCTTGAATTTTCTTTAGAATTCTCACTCTGACCCTCTAAGTTTATATTTGGAATATTAGGTAAGGTATCTATAATTGGAACAAATGATCTGCTTTCCTGTTCAATAGTGATGGGTGATGGGTATATGGCATCAGATTTGACATGAGAAAAACTTGGGCTTGTCCTGGGAACGTTGGGGATTGTCTTTGTAGTATTGATAAGGAATGTTTCTGATGCATCTGCTTCACCAGATAAAGTAGTAAGTGTTGAAACAGAAGAACTATCTTCTGACATTGCAGAAAGGGTTACTTGAGATATTGTTTTCTCTAACTTTTGTGAATAAGTTGTTATTGTTGGAAAAATTGTACTGTTGTATATCTCAGAGACAGGGACTAGTGAAGGAACTATCCCAAGAACACCAGAGGAAGAAGTCATAGTTGGAACGGATGAACTTCTTTGTACTGTAGTATGAGTGATCATTGATTCTTCTGTCTCTGATTTATGAGAAGAAAGAGTCAAAGTTGGAATGTTGGTGCTGGTGCCTGTCCTAAATGTAATGGCAAGTGAAGTCAGTACATCTGATACATTAGATGAAAAAACAGAAGCTGAAGAATTTGGTCTGGTTTCTATCTCAGAACTGGTGTTCATTGAGGGCAAACTATCTGATGCAGTATGGAAAACACCTGGAGTTGTCATAAGGACTGTTGAGTTAGTCTCTGGAGAATGAGTATTCGATGATTCTGTTTCATCTGTCTTAGCAGGTAAAGTAGATAGAGTTAGAGCATCTGAAGTGCCTTCTCTGCCATAATGCATGGCCCATGAGGTCATGGTCTCTAGTTCACCTGGTGAAAAAACTTGGATTGGAGTGGTTGAGTGTGTCTCTGTCTGAGAACTTGGGGACAATGATGTTATAATTTCTGTTACACCTAGAGAGCCAAGTGTAGTAGAAATTGCTGACTTTGTCTCTTCTCCCATATTAGTGGCCAGAGAACCTATGGTCTGTGGTTCAGAAGAAAGAACTAGAGGGGTTGATTTAGTAGTTCTTGAACCTGTACCAGAATCGATGACCTTCAAGGTCACTATATCTGGGACAATAGGTGAGATAGTTGTAGTTAAAACAGTTGAACTGGCTTCTGAGCCAATAATGGTAGATGCTGAAGATGTAGTGTTTGAAGCTATATGGGAAAAACTTGGATTTGTATTGGGAACAGTTGGGCTACTCTCTGCATGAGAGCTGACAAAAGAGATGGCTTCATCTGACTCAGTGGGAGTCCCAGTCCCGATTGGAACCTCAGAACTGGTTTCATCCCCAGGATGGATGGCTTGTGAATCTGTGTTCTCTGGTTGTCTTAGAAAAGCAATCTGAGTTGGAAATAGACTTGGCATCAGCTCCAGATCATTAGGAGAGACAGTCATAGTGTCAGTGGTTGAAATAGTCTGTGGCTTATTGTGGCTGACCAATGATACTGTGCTCTCTGACTCAGCAGCAGAAATAGACTGAGGTAGAGTACTTTCACTACTTACTGGTAAAAATCTGGTAGCCAGTGAGGTCAGAACTCTTGGCACCTCAGGTGAAAAAGTAGAAGCTGAACTTTTTTCTCTTCCAAGATTGGAAGCCACTGAAGGCATAACATCTAATCTACTGTGAGAAAAATCTGGGGATGTCGTTGGAACTGTAGGGCCATTTCGTGCATGAGGGGTAACAAGTGAAATGGTTGTATCTGGTTCACCAGGAAAAATAGTCAAAATTGGAACAGCAGAACTGGATTTTGCCTCACGATCAATGGCCCATAGAACTGTGGTCTCTGGTTGACCTGCAGAAACAGGAAAAGTTTGAGATAGAGTGTTTTCTGTTCCATAGCTAGGTATTAGTGAGTTCAATGTTTCTGATAAAGCAGGGGAGTCAGATGACACTGTGATAGCTGAATTTGTCTGTGCTCCAGCATGGGTAGCAAATGAGGCTGTTGTCTCTGGTTTAGAAAAAGAAACAGTCAAAGATGGAATACTTGTATTGGTCATTTCTATAGAACTAGTCACCACTGAGCTCATTGCATTTGGTACATCAGGTGAAGTCACCGTAGTTGGGATAACAGAGCTATCCTCTTCCCCAGTATTTGTGGTTGTTAATAGTGTCAAATCTGATCCACTGTGAGAAAATATTAGAGTTGTCCTAGGAACAGCAGTATGTGTGATTCTTGATGTTATATTTGGCGCTTCAGGGGAAATACTCACAGAGGAAACAGTTGAGGTGACTTTTGTTCCAGTCTCGGTGACCCAAGAGGTTGTATTATGCAGTTGATCTGGAAGAGCAGTCAGAGTTGAAGCAGTTGAATCTATTACCTTCCCTGATGCAGCAGCCAAAATAGTTGTATTTGTAATAGCTGTACTTCCTGATGCTTCAAGATCAATGACAGATGTGTCAGTGGCCTCTGGATCACCAGAAGAAGTCATATTTGATATACTAGTATTTCTCTGTATATGAGAACTAATGACCAGCGAAGGTGCCAATCCTGCAGATGATGAAGTAGTAGTTGGAAAAGATGGCATGACTTCTGTCCCATAGATAGTGCCCACTGGAAGTGCATTAGTATCTGATTCACTGTGGAAAATATCAAGAATTTTTCCAGAAATAGGGATTCTGCTCTGTGAAAGATGCTTGAGACTTGTTGAACCCATTGATACTGTTGTATCTGACTCACTAGGTGCAACAGCCGAACTTTGAAGAGCTGGCTTTGTCTCTGCCCCAGAACTAATATCTAGTGAGGTTGCCATTGCTGACATATCAGAAGAAAAAGTGCTTGCATCAGAGTAACTGTCCTCTGTCTTGGGATGGGTGACCCCAGAGTCTGTGGTCTTTGGTTCAGCCAGGGAATCCATAAGAGTTGAAATAAATATGCTGGTGCTTTCTCCAGGCCTATTAATCAGTGAAGTCACCAAATTTGGTGTAATATGAGGAACAGTTGCTATTGGAATGGTTGAACTGACTTCTCTGGGACTGGTGGCTATGGACTCCATGGAATCTGATTTACTTTGAGAAGCATTTATGGTTGTCTTGGCAACAGCTGAAGTAGTCTCTAGAGGATGAGTGATCCATGAGATTGTTTCAGACTCTCCAGAGGAGACAGTAGAAGTATGAACATCTGGGCTGATCTTTGTCCTAAGACTGGGGATCCATGGGAATGTGATTTCTGCTTTTCTACTGTAAGGAGATGGTCTTGTTATGCTGACCATCATAGAATTTTTTCTAAAGCCTGTGGAAGATGCAGTTGCTATCTCTACTAGATTGTTAGAAGTATTGGAGGCTGTGTTAGTCATCTCAGTTGTGTTTACATTGGCTGTTTTCTCTGGTGTCTTTAGGTGACTCAGGGGTCTTGAAGTTGTAGTCAAGATTTTGGTGTTTGAAGTGATCATAAAAGTGGCCTTCAGAGCTGTGGTCGTAGTCTCTGTTTTTACTTCTGTGTATAGATCTGCAAATTGAGACATGCAACACAAATTGTAAAAAGTATGTATACTTTTTAGATAAGCAATTAATACTTTTTATCTACATAATGAAAGGGGGAGAAGTGTCTATCTAGTGCTGCTTTCCTGGGATGTGGGTGACACACTGTGGGCTGAGAAACGGTACTCTGAATGTTGCTATATTAATCATCTATTTTCCTGACTTCAGCTTTTTAAATTTTCTGTGATGTGTGTGTGGGGGGAGGATGAGAGAGAGAGAGAGAGAGAGAGAGAGAGAGAGAGAGAGAGAGAGAGAGAGAGAGAGAGAGAGGATCTCCTTTTTCCTAGGCCAACCTTTAACTCACCCTCATAGCTGAGGGCATCGTTAAACTTTTCATCTGCCTGCCCTCTAAGTACTGAGATTATAGACATGAGTGACCACAATTAGTTTATATTGGGCTAGAAATGGAAACTCAGAGCTCTGTGAATCTTTGGCAAGCTCTCTACAAACTGTTCTACATCTTTAGCTTTAGAACTCCTTTATCTATTTGGGCCATAACTTCTCCATAAATTTGTGACCACACTAGTACAATCTTTGTTACCCTCTATTTTCTAAACTGCCCAAGTTTAAGCTCTTCCCTCCCCCTGACATACCTATCCATCAGACCCCATCAGTTCTGATCACATTCATGGGCAAGCTTAAATCTACCTTCGCTGAGAATTTATTATACTTAATTTTCTTCACATATTCTTATCTGTACTGCAATTTTCATCACCAGCAATACTAGTTGGTAATATCTATTAATGTTTGAATGCTTGACATTTGGTAAATACTTAGCTCAAAATACTGAGTGAATAAATGAAGACATGAAAGAAGATAAGTCTGTATCCCCTTTGATTTGAGAGAGGTGACATGTGTCATTTGTTTGAATGTTTGGGCTCTATAATGTGATAGTCCTGTGCTGATTTTTTCTTTTTCACTAGAGATGTGGCTGTAAAGGAACTTGTTTGGCTCTATTCAAACCAATGTTTAATAGCACAGTTTGGTTAGATATTCTTTGAAATATATTTCTCTGGATGACACCGAATATTTCATGATATTTTTCTATTTGTACTTTTAAGAGTGTATATGGTTGGGCATGTAGTGCATTGGGAAGAACAATTATCTAGCATAATGGAGTCCTGGGTTCATTCAAGAAGTGCATAATCTTGGTATAGTGATGGACACCTGTAAATACTGTGACCCAGACTGAAATCTGTACATTAATGTACCTTGACCTCTTTTTCTTCTCTTCTTCGTCTTATCTTCCCATGCTTGCTGGGACCATTCTCAACTTAACATAAACTATGGGACTCCATGTCTTATATTCAAAGACTGCTTTTTAGGAAACCCACCAAGATGCTTCAGGCACAGGATAAAATCAATAGCTCTGCTTTAGTAGTACTTTTGTTTAAAAAAAAAAAACCAAATATTGAAAGTCTCCAAAGTATCTTACTAAAACCTAAAATCTTACTTAGGCTATGAAAAAATGCTCAACATCCTTAGCCACTGCAGAATTGCAAAACTACACCAATATTACCTTTCTTCTTAGTCAAAATTATATTTATGTACAACATAGAACATAAATGCTTATAATTATTGGAGAAGAATGAACATTATACACTGTTGGTGGGAATATAAGCTATTGAGTCTATCCACTTTAGAAAAAAGCATATAGTTTCTTTACAAAACTAAAAATAGTAAATATTAAAGATGGTTCTGTGCTTAGGAGAACATTCTGTACTTACAGAATGTTGAGAAACCATCTTGTGAATTGTATGGATACATTGCCTGTCAATTAAAAAAACCTATAGCCTACAAGATAGGTAGAATAGAAGGATTCTGGAATAGAGCCAAGTGTGGGAGAGTCACTCAGGAAGATGTGAGTAGGACAGACAGATGGTACCTGAGCCCAGGTATCCAGTCATGTGGCAGAATATACATCGTAATAAACATTTTATTTAAAGTTATGAGCTAGTCAAAGAAGAGTCTAGCTCTATGCCATAGGTATTTGTAAATATACTTAGAGTCTCAGGAATCATTAAGCTCATGATGTCATTTTTCTTTGAGGGAGGAAAAAAAAATACTCTAACAATAGAAGAACGAGTTTTGGTTCAAAGTACTGACTTAGTGACTCATAAACATCCATAACTCCAATTCTAGGAATCTGATGTTCTTTTTATACATCCATGGGTATCAGGAATACAGGTTGTGCACACACTCATACATGCAGCTGAATATCGTACATAAGATAAAAATAAGTGAACACTTAAAAAAACTGAAGTTAAAGCAATGTTTCATCAGCTAAGAGCATGGGGTGCTCTTCCAGAGAATGAGCTTGACATTCAGTTTCAACATGGCAGACCACGACCATATGTAGCTCAATTTCCAAGGGATCTAATGTTTTCTCTTTTGACCATTATGGATATCCAGCATACAAGTGGTACACAGACATATGTGGAAAGTCAGGTAAACCCAGGACTTTCTCAGAGGCCCTGATGAAAAGACAAAGGGAACTTTAGTTCTGTATCTTGACCAGTAATGGTCTTGGTAAGAAAGCCAGTTCAGTGCTGGAGCCAGTGCATATTAGGAGTCAAGGCTGTAGTTTCTGTGAACCTGGGCTGTGCTTATCAATCCTCATACAGCTGTGCCTGAGTATCACATGTTCTCTTTGTAAACATTGTGTGACTTAGCTTTATGCTGACTTTGGTTTTTTCCATCACCATCCTGCAAATAGTATACGTTGCTGTACTTCTTAATAAATCAGCATATGGAAGACCTCCTAGTCCCAGCTATTACTTTTGTATTCTTTATGTCTTGACTTGGTATTATACACAACTGGCCCTCCCTACTTAAGACTTTGGCAGTTTGCCATCTGGGACCCTTGTTTCTACTGATTTGGGTCAGATATGAGGCAATGAGCCACAGAGGCAAGGAAAACACACACACACACACACACACACACACACACACACACACACACACACACACACACTGAAATTAAATAAAAGTAGAAAAATAATTAAAAGCATTGTTAAAATAATTTAAAAACCTGAAAGTGGAACTGCTATTATAATACAGCCATGTCAGCCTTGAGTATACTCAAATGAAAAGGTCAGCATATCAAAGCAATATCTAAATATCCATATTCATTGTGGCCTGGTACATGATAAGATATGGAATCAGCTTAGCTGCCCACATACAGATGAGTTTAGCAAGAAATTGTAGTGTGTATATATATATATACACAATGAAATATTACACAGATGTAAAGAACATAATCTCATCTGCAAGAAAATGGCTAGAACTTAGTGATCATACTATGTACAGACAAATGTCTATACATGTATGTATAAACAAATGTCTGTGAGAAGAGTGAGGGAAAGGTATAAAAGGTGGGGTAATGGGGAGTGTAGATGACATCAAAATATCCACTGGGGGAGGCTGACTTTTTGATCAAGGTTGTGACACTGGTTACTTGTCCATGCTCCAGTCAATGTTTCTAGGCCCTGAACACAGAGGCAGCAGCACTAATTGGACTCAGTGGGTTATTTTATTTTTTAAAAAGTACATGAAGTTGGGGGTTGTGGGTTCCCTGAGAAGAAAAGAAAGGTGGCCAGGAACATGGACAAAATTTAAGTACGTTATGTACCAAAATGAACTGTATTACTAAGAACTAAATTGTATAAAAGATCAAAGCATCAGATATGTCCAAGAACACAAATGCATTGACTCAATAAAACTAACAAGATTGAATTATTATAATAAAAATAGTCTTATCTTTAAACTTTGCAAGTTAATTTGAAAAGTAATGTCATAAGTGCATGAAGCTTGAGCCTGAACAGATGACTCACTCCATGACTAAGGACACTGGCTGCTCCTCTGAGGACCCAGATTTGATTCACAAGACTCACATGGCAGTTTACAACAGTCTATAGCTGCATTTCAGGGGGAATTAAGTGTCCTCTTCTGGCCTCCACAGACACTGCATGCATGTAGTTGTACAAAATACATCCAGACAAAGCACACATACACATAGAAATGAAAAAAAAAAGTGTGGGAAGCTTTATTCTCAAGCCAGAGAGTAAAGGGACCCCTTGTTATAGCCACATATATACGTTTATTGTTGACTGTGTCTCATATAGCCCAAGTTGGCCTCAAAATTATTATGCATCTCAAGTTAAACTTGTGGTCCTCCTTTTTCCACCTCCAGCTTGCTGAGGTATGTGTCACCATGCCTAGTTTAAAGCTCAATTTTTCATGCATGTGAGTTAAAGCTATACCAAGTGAGCTGCATCCCTGACTTATGCAACTCTTAAGTATCCAGAAAGAAAAATACTGTGATGTGTTAGGAATCTTCTACTGAATATTAATATGTAGTCAGACTATGATACTAAATGTTTATGAACAAAGCCAAACAAGGTTCTTTGAAGCACTACAGCTCAATGCCTTTAACAGCCTCAGACACATCACAGCTTTACACAAGGATCTACACATTTGCAACCACAAACCTCTTTCTAATTTTGTTAAAGGACACACAAAAATTACACGGCTTTCTGAACATTCGTTTTGCCCCCACATCTGGAGGCTCATCTTTCCTACACTATTTTACAATGAGCAAATGTTAAAGCTGTGATTCTTAGACTTTACTCCTCGCTGGGCCATGCTGTATTACTCTGACCTCCATGCAGAATGTCATCATTAAGTGCTTGTTTCTCTCTGGAAAACTATTTTTCATTCCTTAAAACCCAATTCAAACATTGTCTCTTCCATGAAGCCTTCTCCCTTTAGTAGCAGTACATTTCCATTTGCAAACTTTTAAAACTCAGTCATGGAAATAGTATACTGGGCACAATGAAAGTTGTAGTGTAATACGTATAGCAATTAAAATTATTTTTGCTAACTTTTTGTGTGTGTGTCTGCCAAGTATGTGTGTATGTATGCCAAGGCATGCATTAAGAGATCAGAGGACAAATATGGGAGTCAATTCTCTTCTACTGTTTGGATTCTTGGTCTTGAACTCAGGTTATCAGTCCTGGTGACAAGCACTTTTACCGACAGAACCATCTCACTGATGCATGAAATTTACTTCTTTATTTTTATTTTTATTAGTTCTTTGGGAAATCTGTTCAATGTGTTTTGATTATATTCACCACCTATAGTAATTTATAATATGTAGAATAAAACATGTTATTGGTATATTTGTATGTATACAACAGTATAAGGGATATAGCATAAAATTTCTTAAAACTTTTGCCAATCATTTGACTTGTTTTAAGATATTTTTAAGAAATGAATTAAACAATTCACATATTGTAGTGGTCATCATAGAACTCACAGCTTTGCACATGCTAGGCAAGTATTCTATCACTGAGCTACATCCCCAGTTCTTCTTTTCAGTTATATTCTGGGCAGGGTCTCATTAAGTTATCCAGGTTGTTGTCAAACTCTCAGTCCTACTGACTTAGCTACTTTTGTGAGCATTACAGCCCGGAACTACCATGTCTAACTTTAATATGTGTTATAAAATTAATATATAGATGACTCTATAAAATTCTAATGATTAATTATGCCTGGATGAAACACAGGTACATCGAATGTTATTTGTACTTTTCTGAAGTTTTTGAAAAACAACTATAAATGATTGGTTGGTTAATTCACTGATTTCAGTACTGGAGGCTGACCGTAGGAAGGATTTCACACTCACCAAGCAAGTGTTCTGATGAGCTATAACCCAGAACAGTGACTGTAGAGTTTTACATTTGAAAACAGAATCCAAAATTTAAAAAGAAAAAAAAAATGCATTGCTCGATCTATAATTCCAGATGCTCAGGAAGCTGAGGCAAAAGGATCACAAGTTTAAAGTTTGCCTTGATGCAGATACAGAGGGAATCTGAGGAACTTGATGAGACAGACTCTGCTTCAACATAAAAGGGGGGAAAAGACACAGGGATATGGCTCAGCAGTAGAACATCTGCGTAGCATCTACCACTGAGGGGCTGGAGGATGGTTCTGTGGTAAAGCCTCTGCTAGAATCTTCCAGTCAGGAGCTTGGGGGTGTGGCTCATCAGTAGAGTCCTTGACCTGGAATCTGCTTGTGAAATGCTGAGAGCAGGCTGTAGTAAACTTGTGCTTGCTTGGCATGTGTGAGCTGCTGCAGATTACCCCCGACACTCTTACAAACAAAGGTGCGTTGTAATTGTTTTGTTCCTTTGCTGTCTTTCTGTGCATTCTGTTTGCATCATAGTCTCCAACATCTATATTTCACTAAATTAGCATATCAATGTGAACATGATGGTACTTCTATGATATCTTAGTATTTAACAGACTAAGGCAGTACAATTTTGAGTCCTAGGCCAGGTCGGTTACATAGAATGGCTTTAGAAAAAGAATGGGGGTGAGAGAAATTAATGTTTGTGACCTGGAGCAAAGTTTGTTCAGTATGTTATGAGACTGCTGGTATACACTGGCTCCTCCACAGAAGACAAAGGTCCATCTCAGACAACTATTCATGGAGAACATACAGTATTCTCTTTAAGGAAAGTAAGAAGTTCGGTGCTCTGGAACAGGAAATAATGCATGGAAGATTATTTCTATTTTCTAGGAAGTAAGCACAATGGGGCTTACCTTTATGGCTAGCATGTAATGTGGAAGCCAGGGTGGCCCTGCCCAGGCCTTCAGGGTCTTCATGGGTACCTCCATGAGATATCTGTGTGTGGTGCTGTGTGCCATCTTCCATTTCTGCAGGTGAGATTGAGGAAGAAAGCAGGTAACTATCTCTCCCAGAAAACCTATTGTCCAATTACATCACTTCATGGAGTACACGTCATTCTTTTCCTAGAGTCTTTGACAGTGACCTTGATTCACAGCTAAAAAGAATGAGTAGTAAATCCCTACATTAAATCTTCCTATCAATTTATCAAATTGTCCATCCTTCTATATGCAGTCTTCCTTTCCTTTCTTTTACTCTTTGCTTTCAATTTTTCCTCCTTCTCTGTCCCTCTCTCCCTCTGTCTCTCCCTTCTTCTTTACTGCTCTCTCTGCTTTATCTCTCTTTCTGTTGTTTTCTCTCTCTCTCTCTCTCTCTCTCTCTCTCTCTCTCTCTCTCTCTCTATTCTCTTTTTTAAAAAGAGATTCTCATGCAGCCTAGACATGCCTCAAACTTGATATAGCAAAGGATAACCTTGAATTTCTGAACCTCCTGACTCCATCTCCTGAGTACAGTGATGACAGGTGCATATCATCATGCAAAGTTTATGCAATGTTGAGGGCAGTGTCAAGAGCCTTGTGATGTTTAGCAGTACTCTACTAAATAAATCATATCCCCAGTGTATTTACTTTCTGTTTGCCCTTCTTTTCTTCCATTTATATTTAAATTTATTCTTTTTTTAACTTTTTTATTTTTTATTTTTATTAATTTATTCTTGTTACATCTCAATGTTTATCCCATCCCTTGTATCCTCCCATTCCTCCCCCCCCCCCATTTTCCCATTATTTCCACAAATGGTGCTGGTCTAACTGGAGGGCTATGTGTAAAAAAAATGAAACTGGACCCATATTTGTCACCTTGCACAAAACTCAAATCCAAGTGGATTAAAGACCTCAACATAAAACCAGAGACACTAAGTCACTTAGAGGAAAAAGTGGGGAAGAGCCTGGAACATATTGGCACAGGAGACAACTTCCTGAACAGAACACCAATGGCCCAGGCCTTAATGTCAACCATTAAATTTATTCTTTATTTTTATTTGATTTTACTTCAGAATATGAATAAACTACAACAAGAATCAAAGCAAAGTATAGGATTATACACCTGAAACCCAAACATTCATGATGCTGAAGCAGAAAAATCATGAGTTTGAGGCCCGCTTTGTGGTATAGAAAGACAATCTACATAATGAGTGAGTTAACCCAGAAGCAGAAAGAGTCAAATGGTATATACTTGCTTGTATCTGGACACTATCTCAAGGGGCATGTCCCATGAATGTCTTCACTTATTAAGGAAAGTGGGACAGAAAAGAGGACATCCTACTGGGACTCTAGGTGAGAGAAGCATGGGAGAATGTGGAAATAGAAGAATCCAGAGGGTCCTAGAAACCTACAAGAAGAACATTATGATGGGCAGATCTGGGCCCAGGGATCCTGCTCAAACTATGGCACCAGCCAAGGACAATACATGCAGTAAACATCAAACCCCTACCCAGAACTACACAATGGACAGGACATTCTTCACAGTTGAGTGGAGAGTGGGGTCTGACTTTCACACAAACTCTGGTTCGCCATATTTGACCACGTCCCCTGGATGGGGAGACCTGGTGGCACTCAGAGGAAGGATAGCAGGCTATCACGAAGAGACTTGATACCCTATGAGCATATAGAAGGGGAAGAGGTCCCTCTCAGTCACAGTCACAGGGGAAGGGAGTAAGGGGGAAATGGGAGGGAGGGAGGAATGGGAGAATACAAGGGATGGGATAACAATTGAGATGTAATATGAATAAATCAATAAAATATATTTAAAAAGAAAGACAATCTATAGAGAAAGCGAGTCCATGACTTAAAATATCTCTCTACCTTTCATATGACTCATTCAAATTATGTGTAGCATCTCAAACACACTTCCTCTGGAGACTGCCAAATAAGGCAGTAGTGTTGCTAGAAAGCACTTTTGGACTTGTGTCACAAATAAAGTCAGGTAGCAAATCGTATTCTTTCACAGGAATAGTGTCCCTACAAAGTTGCTTGCTGTACTTAACTGCGATCTTGGAAACGTGATTTCATTTTTGGGTCTCTCCCACATCATCAGGCACTTTATCAATTCAGTTTTCATGATCACATGATTTTCTATACTACTTTTTGACTCTACTGTAGCATGTTTAACTCAAATGCAGAAAATCTCCCTTGAGTCAGGTCTGATAGTACTACAAAACCTACAATCTCTGCTGTGTGGAAAGCTAGGGAAGGATTATTTCATGTTCAATGTCAGTTTAATTTACAGAATGAGGTCCATATGTACATACATACATACATACATACATACATACATACATACATACATACATACATTCAACAAGGGATGCATGTGCTGCTTAAGAATAAAGCATATGTGTCAATCTCTATGGAGTAACTTCCAAAAACAAACCAAAGGAAAATATCTTTTTCTCTACATGTTACTTTGGCTTAAGTCTAGCACTCTCTGCCTCACATATCTATCCTCACAGGATCCCCACATTGCCAAAATACCCCTCACTTCATAAAAGCTTGCACTTTCTGTAGTATTTGATAGGCATTACAATCTCTTTCTAAGTATTGCCTTCCTAAGTCTAGAATATCCTGTATTTTCTGATTTTAACAACCCCTGTTTGAATTAATGATTAAGAACATAAGTTCCTACTGTATAGTTTGAATTCTCTTTTTGTTTCAGAAGTGTTGAGTATCAAATCTACAGCACCATGCAATTTATGGGAGGTGTTCTGGCACTAAGCTATTTCCCCATCCCTTGGATCTTTTAGACAGGGTTTCGCTATATAACCCTAGTTCTTTTTGAAGTCAGGATCCTTTTGCCTCAGCTTTTTACATGCCAGATTCATAGGCATGAATAAAGCACACCCAGACAAATCCTTAACTTACTTCTGTCACTATGAAATTTATGATGGTAAGAAAATTATTCCACATCTTCTATGTATCTCAGCTTCATTACCCAAAAATAATATTATAAGGATTAAAAACATTATGAAATAGTGATTTACATAGAAATATATGCTGTGTAAGCCTAATTCTCATTCTCATCACCATTAATTATGACTAATAACTATACTAAAACATCTCTTACATTGTAGTAATTACTTGTGGCCTTGCTTATTTTTCTATATTTTGCTTGTACCTAGCTTAGTTCTTAGAAGTGATTGATGTTCAACCAATGTTTGCTAAATAAACTTTAGTATGGGGGTAGAGAGTATATGTCATTTGTATCGACCTTGCCTTGCATGTGAAAGGTCCTAGGTTCCATCTCCAGATTCATACTTTTAAACAAATAGCTGAATTTGAAAACATATATTATATACAATAGTTTTACTCAGCCATATAGAAGAATGAAATGAAGTCATGTGTAGATACTAAAAATAATCATGTTAAGCAAAATTAGACAGAAAAATAAATATCATATGTTTTATATTATGTAGAAATAAACAAACATAAGCCATAAAAACAGAACACTGACTACAAAGGCAGTGGAAGGAATCAAGAAGAAGGCAGAAAAGAGAGTGAGGAGAGTTCATAGTAGGAATTGGGGATGTTGAACATTGTGTGAGTGTCTGTGAGAATGCCAGAGTGAAATGCACTAATTTTCACAGTTTTATGATTCAATAATGATAACTGTAGTATCCATAAATAAATATGAATGCAACATATTCTACCTCACAGGAAAGATCTATTTCCTATGGTCCCCCCAAGTCTGTAAATGGGGATGTAGAAATAGCTGATTCTTACTTAACCTGGTTGAATGCACAGGAACCTGAAAAGCACTTGTCATCCTTCCCAAGTCAGCACACTCAGTCATTTTGTTTTTCGAGAAGGGTGATAAGATGTCTTGATGGGTTGGGTTCTAGGCTTCAAGATTCTAAAGATAACCATGGAATACTGAGAGCTGCCATTCACTATGTCAAAACTTTTTTCTTTTGTTTGTAAATTACCTGAAGGTGTAGTAATCCTGTCGAGGGCTGAGCTAGCTGTAGAGTCGTTGGTAGTGGAACAAGAAAAGGGCAATGATGTAGAAGTTGATGAAGGCAGGGTTTTTACAATGGGGGAAACCAAATGGCTTGGCTGTGTTACGGAAGACGGGCTGCTGGAACTCACATCTGAACTGCCTTCGGGAATGATCATTGTGGCAAATGAAGCCATCTCTTCTGTTGGAGAAAGTGTTGTTGCGTCAATCAAAGTAATCTCAGCTGAAGGCAGTGTATCAGTTCTTGGAACATGGGTACTTTCTAATGATGGCATAGTAAAATTGTATGCTGGGAAGGATGTTATCTCAGTAGACTCTACAATAGGCAAAGAAAAATTTAAGTTGGTATCTATTTCTATTGGAAATTCAGTAAACTGTGAAGATGGAGTCTGAAGTGGGGTTGATATATTCATAGCAGAAGTAGTGTCATCAGTCTCAGAAATTGGAAATATGAGAGTGGACACAGAGGTTGAAGGTACATTTGTTTGTAGAGATGTGTTACTGTCCCTCAATCCAGAAGTCAAATAGGAAAATGGCTCAGTATCATATCTCGTAGTCTCTAAGTGGTTAGACAATGGTGTGGACATAGTAGTCATCCATATGGAGGAAGAACTACCCATTGTATAGGTGTTCCTGGATGATTCAGAAGGTATTGAAATGGAAGAACTTAGCTCATGTGTCATAGTATTGGCCTGCATGTTGGTTACTGTGAAACCTGAGGAAGAAGGGAAAATCTTCTGTATCAGTAGTACCTTTAGGTAAGCCCAACATTTCAAGTGAGGTGCTGCCCAAATTTAGAGGCGAACTTGTTTGAGTTTCCAAGCTTCTGCTCAATGTATCTGGTGTCTTTATAAATTCAGAGGTGGGGAATGAAGTCTTAGGGGAAAATGTGGAGTTTGAGCTCTGTGGTGATAGAGAGGAAGCAGAATGTGAAGTCTTGGTTGGTAGTGTCAACAAAGAAGAGATAGTACCATTTGTTGAAACAGTCTCAGATGATACAGTGTGCTGGGACTGGGGTCCAACAGTGGTCATGTCCATGCCTACTTCAGTTCTGGTAAAACTATAAGATTTTTGTGAGGTTTGGGTGTCCTGTGAGGTGGATAGCTCACTGTTGCTCCAGCTTGGTAATGAAGTTGTAAAAGGAGCTTGGTTTATGTCCAACTCCTTTGTACTTGTTTCCACAGAAGAAAATGTGGAGGCCACAGAAGTAGGAGAGAAAAGACTTTGTGATTCTGATGTAGAAGTAGCAGGAGAAGATGATGTTGTTCCAGGTATAATTTCTGCAGGGTTTATAGAGGAAGTTGCTGCATGGTATGAAGAGTCTGTCCATGACAATGACTCAGAACTGCTGGGATGAGGGATTGAGTCTGAATATAAAACTGTCTGAGTTATAGTAGAAATGGTCCCAGTATAAGAAGTAGTATCTGATGAGTTCCATAGAGAGATGTTGGATGACTCCTCAGCATTAGGTACTTGACCAATGTCAGTGTTTGGAAAGAAAATAGTAGAGATATTGGAGATATTTCCCATTGATATGTCTGTTGTCTTTGTGAAGGATCCAGAGCTTGAAATGGATGTTCTATCAGCTGAGTTAGCTTCTGTTCTGGAAAGCCCAATGGAAGTACTAGTGGGCACTGTATTAAGGCCAGAACTATGTTTCGTCATCAAGTCCATATCTTCAGGATTGGTGGTTTCCTGTTCTATTGACGTTAGGGGGAAAGCTTTTTGAGTTTCTATATGTGCAGGGTTAGATAAGGGCATTGATGTGGAAATTATTGTGTTGCTTTGTGAGGTCATAATTACAGTTGTTCTTGATGGAACTGAATCAACTAGGACAGTGCCTTGGGAATGCCCTCCAGAAATAGATGTTTGTACACTGGTTGCTGGTTTTTTTGAGGAACTGTGACTTATCTGCAAGTTTCTCCTGTTATATGAGGAATCTGAAGTTGAAAGTCCTGTGGTATCTAGGCTTTGAATTGAGATGCTCCTGGAAGCTATATTTGTGCCTTTTCTATTTGAGGTTGTCTCTTGAACAGAAGTTCCAAATGTAGCCACAAAACCAAGGGAGGATATATTTTGTCCTTGTATCAAAGAAGTTACAGGTGAAGATGTATTTTTTTCAATGATAGTTGATGTTGAATCTGCAGAGGTGTGTGCATCTTCTGATGCTGAGGAGTAGGAAGGGCTTCTTGTGGGGAATTTTCCAACTGTAATGGATTCTGAATTGGAGAGGCTAGGAGACACATTAGGGGTTAACTGAGAAAAAACAGTATTGTATGTTGTGGGAAAGGTGGTCTCTTCAAGAATAGTAGTTTGTGGAAGTGATTGGCTTAGAATTCCAGAGGCCTCAGAAAACGTTGGCTGTGAAATAGAAACTGTAGTATCTACCAAGGGATGCTGCAACATGGCAGAAAATGCAGTTTCCAGTGAAACTGACACAGGGGTAATAGAGGATTTGGATTGGGGTATGGAACTGCTGACTGCCATATTTGTCTCTGCTTCAACATAGGAAGAAGAGCTTGTCGGTAAAAGTTTGGTGACTTGTGCAGCCTCTTGGCTTGAATGGGTACTGCTGGTCCAGTTTGGAAATGAAGTAGACAAATGGTGTAACTTTGTATCTATCCTGGTTGTGATTGTCTCCTTAGAAGAAGTGAAGACAGAATTGGGAGAGGGCGTGCTGCTTTCTACTGTGGAAGTAACAGGTGAACTTGATGTAGATCCATCAAGATGTCCTGGGGACTTGACAAGCTGGCTTCCATTTAGAGTTGGAAAAGTTGCATTTGATGGGACTTCATAACTTTTCCTTAGAAATGTGGATGTCTCTGTGATTGGGGTTGGAGTGAAACTGAGATTGTCTGACACTGAAGATATGGTTGATGTTTCTAGGGAGGGGACAATGTTTGATGTCACTTCAGGATCCCCGATCTGTCTGGTAGATATTTCTTCTGATTCTGTGATAGTGTTGGAGCCATGAAGCTTGGTGAAAATTCCACTGGTCCTATCTTCAGATGTAAACTTGGTATCATCTGACATAAAACCCTGTAGCATTGGAAGTAATGTGTTATCAGGAGACATGGATACTGTCCTTGCTACAAGACTAGAGGAACTGTTAGGCATGTCAGAATGGATATGAATGAAATCCGCACTTGAATGCATCTTCTCAGATGTATTAGATTGTGTCAGTGTGGTCAGGAGAGTAAATGTCTGTGTCCCCATATTTGTATTTTCAAATGATGTTGATTGTGTGGGTGAAAGTGTGGACAAGGTTGTAGGGAAGACTTTCCTTTCAGATGACACTGATGTAGAAGTTATGGGGTACTTTAATTGGGGTACAGAATGGCTGGCTTCCATGATGGATCCTGAAGTGACTGAAGAAATGGTATTCATCTGTGAGGTTTGGGAAATATGAATACTGTTGTCACTTGGCTGAGACACACTGCTCCAGCTTGCAAGATAATCACTAACAGGACCTGAGCTGGGGTATGACTTTGTGAGGATGGAGTCCTTAAAAACTGTGAAATAAGAGGCAGCAGAATCAGGAGACTGAATACTATGTGTGTCTGGCAAGGAAGCGTGAGGGCTCAGTGAAGGTGACCCTTGTATGATTGTGGAAACTTTAGATACAGATCCTTCCTCAGGAATAAGTGTCCATGATGCTAAAGCAGGGTTGTTGAAAGGAGCTGTGGGTTGTGAATGTGGAATTATATCTGTCCCACTGGAGTGGATGACCTTGACCGAGGCAGTGTTTGTTGTGTCTGGGTAAGTTAAAATGTTTGTGGTAACTGGAGAATGTCCTGTGGCTCTGCTTGTCATCTCTTGTGATTCTGAACTGGGGGAAAAGGTAGAAAGACTGATGGAGATTCCAGTGGAATTGTCTTCTGGTGTTGATGGATGAAGGGCTATACTGTCAGCAGACACTGCTCTTATTCCAGAGTCAAAAAGGGAAGGGGTGGTGGAGAGTTCATTATTGACAGGACTGTATTCTATGGCTGAATGTATTTCTTCAGATTTTCTCAAATCTGTCCTTGCTGTCTTCAAGGAGGAAGCTGTCCCTGTCTCAATTTCTGTACTTTCTGATGAGGCTGGCTGTGGAGATGAAAGTCCAGTTTGTTCCATGGTGGGCACACTAGTGATGAAAGATTCCTTTTCAAGTGATGTAGGTGTGATGTTGTGTTTGTAAGTCCCATCTTCTATGTGTTCCTCTGGTGTGAGTGAGGAAACAATCATTGTCTGTGAGATGGTGGTGAGGTGGGAACTGTTGGAGCTTGGTATTGAAAGGGACCCTGACCCAGGTGTTGTGTATAATGCAGAAGGGATTGTGGGCTTATCAAACGTGAACACAGATTTGACAGAAACAGGAAAGGTGCTACTATATCTGTCTGCATTGTCAGAAACTGGAGAATGTGAGGGTGCCTCAGCAGTAGGTCTTCTGGAACTTGCAGACATGGATCCTTCCCACACTGACTGAGTCTGCGATAGGGATGGAGAGTTGATAGAATGAACCAAGGATTCTGAAAGTGGAAATGTCTCTGTCACACTGGGTTGTGTCTCTGTGCTTGAAGTAGTGGTCGGTGTGTCTTTGGAAGTCTCCACATTTGATGTCACCACAGTATGTCCCCTATGACTTGTTTCTGCCACTAATTCTGTGGTGGTTGTAGATCCAGGGACCCTGGCAGAGATTATCGTATATGTGTCTTCTGATATTGGGTGATGTCGTATTGGAAGGGATGTAGTGTGCTCAAACATGGCTGCTGTCTGAGACTTGAGAAGTGAAGGGGTAGTGGACACTCCAGTATGGTGAGGGTTTTTCTCCACGATGGAATGTATGTGTTCATGTGTGCTGGAATTTTCCTGTGCTCTGGTCCGTGTGTCAGTTCTCTGTATAAAAATACCTTCACTTTCAGATGAGGATAACTGTGAAGTTGGGAGTGTGGTTCCTTCTGAGGAGGGAAGGATGCTGGCCAAAAGTTTATTTTCAGAGGAGACGTCTGTAGAGGTATTGGTGTGTTTGCGTTGGGTTATGGTACTGCCATATTCCATGATGGACCTTAGTGTACCTGAAGAAACAGGTGTGGTCTCTGAGATTTTGGAGACAACAGCTGAGTAGAAGTTTGGCTGAAAGCTCCTGCTCAAGCTTGCTGTAGTGGCAGTCATAGATTCTGTCCTCGGGAAAAAGCTTCTTGAGATTGGATTCTTGGCAACTGTGACAGGGGTAGCTGTGGAGTAAGAAGAGTGACTGCTATGTGTATATGGCAAGAAAGCCTCAGGTGTCAGTGAAGGTGACACTTGTGTTTTTGTGGAATCTGTAGACATGGATCTTTCCTCAGGAGTAAATGTCCATGATGCTGAAGCCAGATTCTTAGAAGGAGTTGTGGATTCTGAATGTGGAAATGTATCCCTCTCTCTGGAGTGGGTGCCCTCTATTGAGACAGTGCTTGATATATCTGGGTAAGTCAAAATATCTGAGGTAAGTAGTGAATGTCCCATGGGTCTGCTTGTCATCTCTTCTGATTCTGCACTGGTAGTGGAAGTAGGCAGAGCACTGGAGGTTCCAGGGGAAATTTCTTCTGATATTGAGTGATGTAACTTAGAAAAGTCTGTTCTACCATTAGTTATAGTTTTAGCCATAGATTCCACAAGAGAAGGACTAGTGGGTACATCAGTTTTGCTAGTACTGTATATTTTGGTTGAATGCATGTCTTCAGATTTACTGGAATTTTTCCATACTGTCATAAACATAAAAGCTATTTGTTTTTCTATATCTGCTGTTGAAAAGGAAATTGATTTTGGAGATGAAAGTTTGGTGCCTTCTGAGCTGGCCAGAATCATGAAATGTTCCTTTTCTGATGAAAGTGGTGGAGTTGTGATGGAGTGATGCACTTGTGATGTTGAGCTCCCATTTTCCATGTTGTTTCTTTTCATGGAAGAGGAAACAGTGGTCATCTGTGACAATTTGGACACTTGTGACATATTGAAACGTTTATGATCACTGCGGCTCAAGCCTGGAGTTGAAGCAGTCACAGGTCCTGAGCTTGTAGACAAATTTGTTGGGATTAGGTCCTTAGAAATTGTGATGACAGAGGCCACAGAAATAGTAGATGCTGTATTGTGTCTGTCTACCATGGAAGAAAGAGCAGAAGGTGAATGTGCCTCATGTGGCATGGTTACAGCATCTGCAGGCATGGATTCTTTCCAAGGAATAGGTATCCATGGTTCTGAAGCAATATTGTTGGAAGGATCCACAGCTTCTGAATGTGGAAATGTATGTACTCTACTGGAGTCAGCGTTGTTGATTGAAGCAGAGGTTGGTACGTTTTCATAAGTCATCATGCCTGGTGTCATCACGGAATGTCCAGTATGGCTATTCATCAGCTGTTGTGATTTTGTAGTGATGCTGGAACCAGGGGTACTGATGGAGATTCCAGTGGAAGTTTCTTCTGATGTTGACTCATATATTGTTGTAAGGGATATGTTCCCAATAGTCATGTCCCTTGTCAAAGATTCAAGAAGAGAAAGATTCGTAGGTGCTTCTGTATGCTTAGGACTGTACTCTGTGGGGGAATCTGTATCCTCGAGTTTTCTGGATTGTATCCTAGCTGTGGTCCAACCTTGTTTAGGAGTATGATGGCTGATAGGTAAGGATGAGTTCGTGGAACCTAAAAAGGGATGACTATGCCTCTGTGACGTAAAATTAACAGGTGATGAAGAGCCTGTTCTGGCTCTAGTTCCCCAGGCACTTTCTGAGCTGATTCCTGCCAGTGGTGTGGAGTTCGTCATGGATGGGGTTTCATGCTTTTTGCTAGGATGAACAGATGTCTTTAAGAATGGATAATTCTGAGAGACACTGGAGAACATTCCCGGCACAGAGGAACTTGGTGGTGTACTTTGAGAGAAGGCTGTGTTTTGGGCAGTCACAAAATTTCCTACCTGAGTAACAGTAAATTCTGTGCTGATTATAGAGTTTGGGAGCCCTGTGGATATTCTAGTGGAGGCTTCTTCTGGCTTGATTGGCTGATCAGTGCTTGAATAGGAAGTGTTGTTAGTAGTAGATTCTGTTCTGTGTACAAGAACAGCATTAGTAAAGAGCACTTCAGTAACATTCGGAGTGTGGTCTGTGGTTGAAATCATCTCAGGTATGCTAGGTTCTGCCCGAGTGACAGTGGTGGATGTGTCTGATGGAGGGATATTATTTAATGCAGCTCCATTATGTGTGTCAGTCCGTGTCGAATTAGACATATTAACTGAAGCAGAACCAGTGCTCTTCCATGTGCTTTCAGGGATCATCATGGACAATGTGGTTTTAGGTGCAACCGACTCAAGTGATACCTGGGAAGCAGAGCTGGTAAATTTCATGCTGCTCACTGCTTTCTGAGAGTTTCTTGTGCCTCTTTGAGTGGACAAGTTTGAGGAAATGCTACTTCTCCAGTGTAAAGTTGAAGCAGTCTCTGTTGTCCTTGTGCCCCATGTTCTTGTGCTTGTCTTGGGTGTCGTTCTGAGCACTGAAGCCATTGATCCACTAGAACTACGTGGTTCTTGAAATGCTGATGCTACATGAGAAGGCAAGTTTGGTTTATGTTTACTTGACACAGTAAAATCTTGACAAACAATAAATAATTATAAGAAGTATAATCAGCTATCCCTTCAGGAATAACCTTATATTACCTTTTATATGTATAAGATGATTAGAATCATATTATGGATGACATCTTCATTAATCATATCTTTTTATATTCATCTACTAGGAAAATTTTATCCTGGACTATATTTATATTGCTTTGGGATAAAGCATTTCTCACTTGATATTTCTAGGTCTTTATAAGCACATTAAAATAAACATTACAAAATTGTATTATTTCTCAGGTGAAGTTACATGACATATAGCTTATAAATAAAATCTACACCTATAAAAATGAATCAGGCTAGTTTAAAATGCGGAGAATAAGTAACTGGTGAGTTCAGGCCTAAATCATACTTCTCTGTAATTCTCAAGGTCCTTCCTAGAAAAGGAAGTGGAAAGACTGTAAGACTCAAAGTTGCACAACAATGTTTTCTGGGCATGACAGGCCATTGCTCTCATAAAGTCAAGGATACTTTGGTGGTCTAGACAACCTGCACAAAATCAACTCAACATAACTGCATGTGTAGGAGAGCTAAAGAATCACTGAAAATGGATGGTGGATTAATAAGAGACAGTCAGTTTTCTCCAGGGATGTGGCCCCTGGTAGATTGCTCACACACTTATGGATGATTGGCCCTATAGCCTTTTGCATATAGAAAGCATAAATTAGACTAAGTGGGTTATTGAAGAAATTAGAAGAGAAGAAACTCAGGGCGGATAAGGAGGAGGAAGAAGAGGATAAAAAAAAGCAGAGCCGGAGAGATGATTCAACAGATAAAGTTATCTGCTACCAATTCTGACAAACTGAGTTTGATTCCTGGTATGTGCATAGAGGAAGTAAAGGACTGACTTCTGAGAATTGTCCTCTGACCTCCACATGAACATTGGGACACACACACACAGATACTAAATATATAAACACAAAAATAAATATAAATGTAATATAAAATGATTATTTACAAAGGAAAAGACAGGAAGTTGGGAAGGATCATGATAGAAAAGTCTGGGAGGAATTGGAGGCAGCAGTGAAGGGTGAATATGATCAAAATACATAGTTTACGTGTATGAAATTCTCAAGTATTAAAACATTTTCAAAGTAAGCAGTTTGTAACAGGTTGAACATACAATAGAAGAAATCCTTGATTTCTGGGTACATTCATAGTACATGATTGCCTGAAATTTTTATTAGACTTTGCTGGGAAGTGTATTTATATAGTTAATTCTCTCACATAAAAAAGAAAGGAAAAAGAAAAGAAAAGAAAAGAAAAACTATCATTAGGGCGATGACTCAGTGCCTGCTTATAATTCCATCCCAGAAGATAGAGACAGGGCTACTCATTGAAATCTTGCCAGGAAGACTAGCCATATTGAAGGCCTCTGGAGTCGATGGGGTTTCTCAATGAATGAGGTAGTAAAGGGATTGAGGATGATTCCTGACATTAACCTCAGGCCTCCACATGCACATACAGACAAATGCACAAAACAAGCATATACATACTTGTACACATGCATACAAACACACTTGAAACATAGAAAAGGAGGGGGAAAACCCTATACTCATGGGGCTGGAGCAATGGGTCAGTGGATAAAAACAGTGGTTTCAAGAGCATGAGGACCTATTTAAGTTCAAGGGACCATAGCAAAAGTCAGGTGAAGCCACGCACACATCTGTAATCCTAGCAGTACACAGGTTAGTGAGAAAAAGGAGTACCATTGGGGATTGCTGGTTACCAGTCTAGCTCAAGTTTCAAGTTTCAGTAAGAGACCCTGTCTTATGAGAATCAGATGAGAAGCATTTTGTGCAGTAGATGATAATTAATGTAAATACACACAACTGGTCGAATTGTAGAAAATAAGTTTCTGTAGAGTTCTCAGACGTAAAAGAGACTTCAACTGTAATATCCAAAATTAACCTGCAAAGCCCAACTCCCTAAGTACCAGGTAACCTCTTGGGATGCTGGGAGTTGTAGTTCCTGGAATAAAACAAAAGCCTCATGTGATAGTAATGTAACCTATGGGTTTGTGTTCATAAACCCCTGCAACATGTGTCTTGGGGCCCACCTAGCTGGGGAATTCAAAGGAGTGGACCTGATGAAAATCCATCTCTTCATCAGTATTTAATAGTTAATAAAGCTTACTTCAAATTTGACCCAAAATGGAATAGTTTGTTATTTCCTGTGAATCTCAGGATTAATACCACATCAAACACACCCTCCCTCCCAAAGGAATATTATAAAAGAGGAGAAGAAAGAATGTAAGAACCAGAGGCTGGAGATGACCAAGGTGAAACTGAGTTTTCTGGACATGACTTAAGTGGGACCCACATAAACTCACAGCAGCTGTTCTTGCCTGAGTAAAACTGAGGCACATAGGACCTCTCAAGTGTCTTTGTGAATCTGTGACAGGCCCATGAGGCCTCACCCCTTCATTATCTAAAGGCAGTTAATCTTACAGAGAAATTTGCAAAGGGAGAGCTGAGAAAGGTGGATATTTCTCTATAAATCCCAGGGAACAGTCTGCCTACAGGATGTGCAGGAATAAAAATGGAGCAAAGAATAAGGGAATACCTAACCAATGACTGGCCCAACCTGACACCCAACCCATAGGAGAGAGTCAACCCCTGACACTATTAATGATGCTCTGTTCTACTTGCAGACAAGAACCTAGCATGAATGTTTTCTGAGAAGCTCCACCTAGCAGTGGATTGGAACAGATACTGAGACTCACAGCCAAACATTAGGCAGAGCTCTGGGAATCTTGTGGGAGTCAGGTGAAGGATAAAAGGTCCTGGAGGGGACAAGAACTCCTCAAGAAGATTGACAGTATCAACTAACCTGGCCCATAGTGGCTTACAGAGACTGAAGTACAAACCAAAAAAGCATGCATGGACTTGACCTAGGCCCATAACACAAATGTAACTGATGGACAGCTTGGTCTTGATGTGGGTACCCTAGCAAGTGGAACAGAAGCTGTATCTGACAGGTTGCCTGTCTGACCCTAGTGGAGGAGGATGCTCTTAGTCCTGATGCAATTTAAAGTGCTGTGGTGTGTTTGTAGGGGGCACTCTCCCCTATTCTGAGGAGAAGGGAAGAGGGTAAAGGGTGGGTGGATGGGACTGGGAAGAGTGGAAGAGGGGCTGCGATTGAGATGGAAATGAATAAATGAATATTTAATAAAATTTTAAAAACAGATTTCAGGGAAGCTAAGGATTAGATTTGTTTTAGGTCTCTCTGAAGTTATAATTTTATTTGTTTGTTTTTGTTTGTTGTCATAGATAGTCCTGCAGTTGAAGGAGTTTGTAGTTTGCTTTGGGGCCTAAGGTGAAGAAAGTTAGCATCTATGAAATCTTTAGAGAATAAAGCAGTGATGAACAGCCCTTCCTTAGGCAAGAGAAAGATGGGGATAATTATACAGACAGAAAAAGGAAAGAATCCTTTACTCAGGTGTGTGGTTGAATCCTCTAACCATCAAAGCAGGGGAAATTCCAGCACAATTAACAATTGTTTAAGACCTTTCTCCCGGAAACTCTGAAATTTATTAGGATTGTTACCAGAAATCCCATTTACTTTAAACCACATCGTAAGGCCTTGTGCAGCCCAAGTGACTCCTGGTTTAGCTTTGTCAGACTATAATCCCACCCAAGGCACCCCAGGAGACATTTTATAATTCCACTCAAAAAAAGAGAGACAGGCAAGGAAAAAAATATTTCTTAATAGCCTTTTGCGATAGAATTTGAGAACCACTAAAATGCTATATAGGGATAATTACTGTCCCTTGAAAACTATCCCTCAAAAGAGCATGTTCTCATAAGTGAATATGTCTTAATTTCCTCACTGAGTGCCTCATTCTTTTCTTATTCTTCACATTTAATGTCTTTACTGAAATATCTTTAATAAGTCTCCAATTCTGTTTCAAACTAGCTATTCCTGACACTTTTTTCTTTAGGGAAGGCTAGAATCCAGTTTCACTTAAATTGAGGTTCCTAACATAATAAGGGAAGCCTCAGGCTGATGAGGATGACAGTATGCAGCTGTCTTTCTGCTCTAAGCCACTGACACCTAGTGAGTTGTACTTTCATTTCTTCATAAGACACATATTTGCCTGTGTGCCAGGTAATGAGCCATGGCACATCTGAAAATATCTGAAAACTCCGTTGGTTGTTGTGACTAGGACTTTGGATGCCACTACCTTATAGTGAGTAGAGGACTCATGATGAAGTCCCACATCTGACGAACACAAGGACAGCTCCCCACTCAATACCCCCCTAACGTGAGTTACTCAGATCCATATACATGACTGCTTATATTGGGACTGAGAAACCCCTTCTGTAGTGAGATTGGTTTAGGCTAAAACATTTGAACTCCTGCATCAGAAATAAGGAAATAAACAGCTCAGTAGGTTGTAAGCAGCATCAATAAAAATAAGCACCACTGCCATGCCCTGGTTTCACCATCATTGACTCCAACCTTCTGAAACATATTCTTATAAGTTGCCTCAGACATGGTGTCAAATCATAGCAATAGAAAAGTAACTAAGACCACAGCTCACATATGTAATCCAGCACAGAGAGCTAATGCAGGACAATTTTTCTGAGTTTGAAGACAAAATAAGTTACAGTGATTTTCAGAGTATGCGCATGTGCACACACACACACACACACACACACACACAATCCTGTCTCCCAAAACAAACAAAAAAAAACACTGTTCAACATAGTGACTATATATAACAATATCTTGCATATTTTAAAATTGGGAAGAGAGTAATTTTAAATGTTCAGGAGATGTTAAAATGCTACAGGGATATGATGACAGAGGCATTGACTAAGTATGTCATTTGGTGATTATGTATATATATGCAAATACATATATTAAAATATCACATTGCAGGGGCTCCTGCAAATATCAATATCTACAGATCCTCAAGTTCTTTGTATAGGATGCAGAAGTTTGGAGGCGGGATAGATAGGTCAGTGGTTAGGGAGTCTTACTGCTCTTGCACAGGGCTTCAGTTCCTACCGCCAACTTTAGGTGGCTTATAACCTCCAGTGACTCCAGTTCCAGGCAACCGGACCAAATCTCACAGCCTCTGTGGGCATTGCACTCATATACACATATATGTGTAAGCACACCCACACACACATGTACAAACATACATGTGCGCACACAGATGCACAAACACACATGTGCATACACATATGCATACATACATGTAAAAAGTAATAAAAATTTTAATGGTATAGTTTTTTATATAAAATCCAGATACCCTTCTGTAACTTTATTTTTATATTACTTTTGGAAAGTATAGTGTAAATACTATGGAAACAATTGCTATACAGTGTTTATCAGCCACTAAAGACAAGGGAATATCCTCCATATTTATTTACAATAAGTACATTTTTTCCTAAACACTTTCCATCCATTGTTGATTGAATACAATGATACAGAGACCACAGATATGGAGATTGATTGTACCCATAATCTTTTTACATACTAATTAAGAATGCCTTCAAGGATTGCTAGTCAGATCTCTTCCAGGAGCTGTGAGCGGTCCACAAGTCATCCTGGAAACCTGGATATGCACACCACAGAAGACCCAGTCAGAACCCCAGTCAGGGGAACCTCCGATCATAAAAGGGGTGGTTCTTCTGGTCTCCAGGCTCAATTCTGAAGCTGAGGAATTGCTAGTCAGAGCTCTACGGGTGTCTGTCTGATGCCCACAGGCCAGCCTGGAAGCTTTGATACAACCAGGCAACCAGGAATCTGATTAAAAACTAAACTTGTGGGAGGATTCAAGATGTCAGAGAGCAGTGTGGACTGTGTTTGGAAGCTCCACTAAACAATTCAGGGAATTGCATGGAATTCTTAACCAGGAACACCAAGCTCCCCAACCCACTACAGTGGGAGTACTCCACAGTTTAAGAGTACCAAAATATATAAAACCTGCATACCCATGCACATGGGAGGAACACGGATGTTCTTGGACTAGAGTGGCAGCAGCAGCAGCTGAGGTTTGTGCTTGAGAACCCTCCAGCAGAGGAGATTGGTGTGGTGACTGGTGGGAATTGCTGCAGGAGAGGGGACTTTGCAAGATTTGAGCCCCACAATCCAATCTCAACTCAGCGCACAGCTTGCACCCTGATCCAAACTGGACGCGGTGCGTAGTTTGGGAGCAGACTCCCCAGGTGAACTTGGTGCATGGTCCCAGCCCTGAGACTCTGCTAGACTTGGTGTGCAGTTTGGACCCAGAGTCCCTAGCTAAGCTTGGCGTGCTGTTTGGGCACAGAATCCCTAGCTGAACTGGGCACTTAGTTTGAGCACAGAGTCCCTAGTGGTCCCAGCCCTGAGACTCTAGCTGAGCTTGGCGCATGATCCCAGCCCTGAGAATATGGCTGAACTCGCCTAGCTCAGTGTGTAATTTGGGCCCGTGACCCTGGTTGGACTCAGTGCTAACTGGACTAAGGGTGTGGATTAGGCCCAAGACCCATTTGGGTCCAAAGAAGCAAACTGACTCAACGCTCAGGTTGGGTCCATAGATGTTAATTGGACTCAGTGTGTGTGCGGTTTGGGCCGCATGACACTAACCTGGACTCTGCAAATGGTCTGGATCTCGAACGCTACCAGGAACCACAGACTAGCAGAGCATCAGAGCTCCAGGACTAAGGAAATCTCGGGGAGACTGGGAGTAGAGTGGCCATCAGACCCCCTTCGCCCAACCTGCTTCAGGCCCTGGAGATCTCTGGTGCCACAAAGGGACCCAGAAAGCTGTGGACACTTTGGCTTGGCCTAGTGCACATCCTGAGACCAAGGACAAATACAGTGGAGCTGGGGATCACTGCCTGTGAGAGACCCAAACTACAGGGCTGTCCTCCTGCCATCCAGACCAGTGAAGCATCAGAGCTTCTGGCCCAGGGAAATTGTGAGAAAACGGGTGAATCTATCCTCAGAATCCCTCCACCCAACTCTGGAAGCTACCTACCAAAAACAGAGATGGCAACATGACTAAAGGACAGCGTAAAATCATACAAAAACAACCCCAAAACAATATGGCCTCTCCATATCCCAGCGATCCCAAAGAAAACAACCGAGAGAATACACACAGAATGGAAATACAAGAAAATGACCTCAGATCCTTAGCAATGAGGATGGTAATGAAGGAAACAAATAAAATTCATAATCAAATGCAGGAATATGGAGCCAAACAGGTGGAAGACATAAAAGAAGCCTATAGAGAGGCACTGGAAAAAATACAGGAAAATACAAACAACCAGATGAAGGAAATCAGTCAAACTCTTCAAGCTCTGAAGGCCTATAAAGAGGCAATGGTAGAAACTCAGGAATATACAAACAATCAGATGAAAGAAATCAATAAAACAGTTCAAGATCTGACGATGAAAATTGACTCAATGATAAACACACAGACAGAAGAAAAACGGGAATGTGAGAGCTCAGAGAGGAAGGTGAGCAACACAAGGGTGAGCCTGTCTAACAGAATCCAAGAGATGGAGGAATGAATCTCAGGTCTAGAAGATACAATCATAGATCTTGAAGCAACCATTAAAGAAAATGCTAAACCTGGAAAAATCCTGACAAAAAACATCCAAGAAATCAAGGACACCATGAAAAGAAGAAATCTGAGGATAATAGGCATTGATGAAAGAGAAGATACCACACTCCAAGGTCCAGAAAATATTCTCAACAAAATCATAGAAGAAAACATCCCCAATCTAAAGAAAGAGATGCCTATAAACATACAAGAGGAGGCCTACAGAACACCAAATAGAATTGACCAGAAAAGAAAAACTTCCTGTCACATAATAATCAAAACACAAAATATACAAAACAAAGAAAAAATATTAAAAGCTGCAAGGGAAAAGGGCCAAAAAATATTTAATGACAAAGCTATCAGAATTACACCCGACTTCTCAGCAGAGACCATAAAAGCCAGAAGGGTCTGGACAGAGATCCTGCAAACCCTAAGAGACCACAGATGCCAGGCCAGACTACTTTACCCAGCAAAATTATCAATAATCATTGATGAAGAAAACAAAATATTCCACGACAAAATCAAATTCAAACAGTACCTATCCACAAATTCAGCCTTACAGAAGGTACTAGAAGGAAAACTCCACCCCAAAAGGACAAGCTACAACCAAAACTACACAGGAAATAGATAACTACACCATCATAAAAACACAACCAAACAAACTCTCTACTGGAACCAACACCAAAATTAAGACTCTTAACAGTCACTGGTCATTAATATTTCCCAACATCAAGGGTCTCAATTCTCCAATAAAAAGACACAGACTAAATGAATGGATGCATAAACAAGATCCAACATTCTTCTGCATTCAAGAAACACATCTCACCCATAATGAAAGGCATTACCTCAGGGTGAAAGGCTGGAAAAATATTCCAAGAAAATGGTCAGAAGAAGCAAGCAGATGTAGCCATTTTAATATCTAACAAAATAGACTTTCACCCAAAATTAATCAAAAGGGATGAGGAAGGACACTTCATACTCATCAAAGGGAAAATCAACCAAGATGACATCACAATTCTGAACATCTACACTCCCAGTACAAGGGCACACACATTTGTAAAAGATATATTAACAAAGTTTAAACCACACATCGATCCCCACACAATAATAGTGGGAGACTTCAACACCCTGTTCTCAATGAAGGATAGGTCACTGAAACAGAAACTAAGCTAAGAAATAACATTAACCAATGCTATGAATCAAATGGATCTAACAGATATCTACAGAAATTTTCACCCAAACAAAAAGGAATATACTTTCTTCTCTGCACCCCATGGAACCTTCTCCAAAAATTGATCACATAGTAGGTCACAAAGCAAGCCTCAACAGATACAAGAGGATTGAAATGATACCTTGTATCCTATCAGATCACCATGGCCTTAGGCTGCACTTCAACAACAACAAAAATAACAAAAAGCCTACACATACATGAAAACTAAACAACTCTCTACTTAATGAAACCTGGGTCAAGGAAGAAATAAAGGAAAAAAATTAAAGACTTCCTGAAATTCAATGAAAATGAAGAAACTACATACCCAAATTTGTGGGATACATTGAAAGCAGTGCTAAGAGGAAAATTCATAGCACTAAGTGCCTTTAAAAAGAAATTGGAAATATCCCACATAAGCAACTTAACGATACAGCTGAAGCACTAGAAAAAAAAAAAAAAAAGAAGCAGAAACACCCAAGAGGAGTAGACGTCTGGAAATAATGAAACTCAGGGCTGAAATTAATAAATTAGAAACTAAGAAAACCGTCCAAAGAATCAACAAAACCAAGAGCTGGTTGTTTGAGAAAAGAAGATAGACAGACCATTACCAAACTAACTAAAAGGCAGAGAGACAGTAGCCACATTAACAAAATCAGAAATGAAAAGACAGACATAACAACTGACACTGAAGGTATACAGAGAATCATGAAATCCTACTTCAAAGGCATATATGCCACAAAATTTGAAAATCTAAGGGAAATGGACAATTTTCTTGGTCAATTTCACTTGCCAAAACTGAGTGAAGAACAGATAAACAAGCTAAATAGTCTCATTTCCCCTACAGAAATAGAAGCAATCATCGATGGTCTCCCAACCATAAAAAACCCAGGGTCAGATGGTTTCAGTACAGATTCTACCAGACCTTCAAGGATGTGCTAATACCGATACTCTTCAAGCTACTCCGAAAGATAGAAATGGATGGAACATTACCAAATTCATTCTATGAGGCCATAGTCACATTGATACCAAACCTCACAAAGACTCAAATAGAAAGAGAATTTCAGACCAATTTCTCTTATGAACATCGATGCAAAAATACTAAATAAAATACTTGCAAAACGAATACAAGAACACACCAAAGATATCATTCATCATGACCAAGTAGGCTTCATTCCAGGCATGCAGGGATGATTTAATATATGAAAATCCATCAATGTAATCCACCATATAAACAAACTGAAAATAAAAAACCACATGATCATCTCTTTAGATGCAGAGAAAGCATTTGAGAAAATCCAACACCCATTCATGATTAAAGTTTTAGAGAGACTGGGGATACAAAGCACTGTCCTCAACATAATAAAGGCTATATACAACAAGCCAATAGCCAAAATCAAAGTAAATGGTGAGATACTCAAGGAAATTCTTCTAAAATCGGGAACAAGGCAAGGCCGCCCACTCTCTCCATATCTCTTCAATATAGTTCTTGAAGTTCTAGCCAGAGCAATAAGACAACAAAAGGAGATCAAGGATATCCAAATGGGAAAGGAGGAAGTCAAATTATCCCTATTTGCAGATGATATCATAGTGTACGTAAGTGACCCCCAAAATTCCACCAGAGAACTCCTACAGCTGATAAACACCTTCAGCAAATTGGCTGGATACAAAATTAACTCAAAAAAGTCTGTAGCCTTCCTATATACAAATGACAATCATGCAGACGAAGAAATTAGGAAAACTACACCCTTCACGTTAGCCACAAGCAATATAAAATATTTAGGACTTACTCTAACTAAGCAAGTGAAGGATGTGTTTGAAAAAATTTCAAAACTCTGAAGAAAGAGATTGAAGATGACATCTGAAGATGGAATGATCATCTTTACTCATGGACTGGGAGAATTAACATAGTAAAAATGGCCATCCTACCAAAAGCGATTTACAGATTCAAGGCAATCCCTATCAAAATACCCACACAATTTTTTAAAGACATTGAAAGTTCAATTTTCAACTTCATATGGAAAAAACAATTAGCCCAGAATAACTAAAACAATATTGTACAATAAAAGATCCTCCAGAGGAATCTCCATACCTGATCTCAAGCTGTACTATAAAACAGCACTAATTAAAACAGCATGGTACTGGCACATCAATAAGCTGGTTGATCAGTGGAATAGAATCAAAGACCCAGATATGAATCCACACACATATGGTCACTTGATTTTTTACAAAGAAGCCAAATCTATTCAATGGGAAAGGGATTGCATCTTCAACAAATGGTGCTGGTCTAACTGGATAGCTATGTGTAAAAAAAAATGCAATTAGACCTATATTTGTCACCATGCACATAACTCAAGTCCAAGTGGATCAACGACCTCAACATAAAATCAGAGACACTAAATCAGTTAGAAGAAAAAGTGGGGAAGAGCCTGGAACACATTGTCACAGGAGACAACTTCCTGAACAGACCTTCAACAGCCCAGGCCTTAAGGTCAACAATTAATAAGTGGGACCTCATGAGGCTGAGAAGCTTCTGTAAGGCAGGAGACACTGTCCAGAGAACAAAGAGACAGCCTACAGACTGGGAAAAGATCTTCACCAACCCTACATCTGACAAAGGTCTAATATCCAAATATATAAAGAACTCAAGAAACTAAACACCACCAAACCAAATAACGCAATTGAGAAATGGGGCTTGGAACTAAACAGAGAATTCTCAACAGAGGAATATTAAATGGCTGAGAAACACTTAAAGAAATGCTCAACCTCCTTAGTCATCAGGGAAATGCAAATCAAAACAACTCTGAGATTCCATCTTACACTCATCAGAATGGCTAAGATCAAAAATTCAAGTGATACCACATGCTGGTGAGGATGTGGAGAGAGAGGAACACTCCTTCATTGCTGGTGGGAATGCAAACTAGTACAGCCACTTTGGAAATCTATCTGGTGGTATCTCAGAAAACTGGGAATAATGTTTCCTCATGACCCAGCTATTCCACTCACCCAGATGATTCTCCAGCACACAAGAACATTTGCTCAACCATGTTCATAGTATCCTCATTTGTAATAGCCAGAACATGGAAACAGCCCAAGTGTCCTTCAGTAGAAGAATGGATAAAGAAACTGTGGTACATTTACACCATGGAATACTACTCAGTTATTAAAAACAAGGAATTCCTGAAATTTGTGGACAAATGGATTGAACTAGAAATGATCATAATGAGTGAGTTAACCCAGAAGCAGAAAGAGTCAAATGGTATATACTCACTTATATCTGGACACTAGCCTAAGGGGCATGTGCCATGAAAGTCTTCACTCACCAGGAAAGTGGGTCAGAGGGGAGGACATGCTATTAGGACTCTAGGTGAGAGAAGCATGGGAGAATGGGGACATAGAAGGATCCAGAGGGTCCTAGAAACCTATAAGAACATTATGATGGGAGGATCTTGGCCCAGCGGTCCTGCGCAAACTATGGCATCAGCCAAGAACAATACGTGCAGTAAACTCGAACCCCTACTCAGATCTATCCGATGGACAGGACGTTCTTCACAGTTGAATGAAGAGTGGGGTCTGACTTTCACAGGAACTCCGGTGCCCCATATTTGACTGCATCCCCTGGATGGGGAAGCCTGGTGGCACTCAGAGGAAGGATAGCAGGCCACCAACAATAGACTTGATACCCTATGAGCATGTACAAGGGAAGGAGGTCTCCCTCAGTCACAGTCATAGGGGAGGGGAGTAAGGGGAACAAGGGAGGGAGGGAAGAATGGGAGGATACAAGGGATGGGATAACAATTGAGATGTAATATGAATAAATTAATAAAATATATTTTTAAAAACTTTAAAAAAAAGAATGCCTTCAAGTTGTACCATATACATAGACAAATTTTGTTGCCACATTCAATACATTTCTTACCAAGGATCTCAGTCTCCAGAAACTGTTGTACTTTATTGAATCTCTCATCACAGGCTATCCTCTGCTAGCAGTCTCCTACAATCTATCTCTTTGCTTCTTTTCAGTATGAAGTTATCACTGGGAGATCATCACAAGTATCTTGAGTTAGAATCTCTACTTCTGGGAATCTTAGAGTTGTTTTGCTTGAATTGAAAGTGAAGACATAATCAGGTACATGCTGTTGTCACTGGGATAATTGTCATAATTGATTGTACCTTTTCATCCAAATGGATTATTAAGGTTCAATATAGTTCAACAATTTAGATTGCTTTGATTTTATAGACAGCTATAAATAAACTATCAAAAATATATGTAGGAGACCTTAATACTGTGATTTTTGGAATTATATGGTCAAGAAGAATAGATTTAAAAGCATGCTTTCTGTTTACTATCTTTTACAAAGGATTATATTTTATTTATAATTTTGCATATATGTGCATGTCAGTGTGAGGTTATGTGCACACAAGGCCAGAAGAGGGTGCTGGTTCCCTTTTGCTCTTGAGTTACAGGAAATTCTAAACTTCCTGATGTGGATATTGGGAACAAAACTTGGAGCCTCTGGAAGAGCACTAGCATTCTTATCCACCTCTCCAGTGTCAGCTGTCATTATCGTGAGTTTCTTTAATATAGTGCTTATCAAGGAATAGAGCTGTTCGTTTTTATTTTTTGGGAAGGAGAGTCATTGGTAAGAAATTGTCAAAATGGTTGGAGGGAGAGCCAGAATCAGAACATGCTTTCTTTTCAAAAGCCATTTGTATCTTTGTCTTTTTTTTTCTGTTGCTTTTTTTTTCTTAATAATGATTTTTGTTGCATGCATTTATATTTCATAATTAGCTACAATTTATTCCACATTGCCCTCACTTTTTTCCCCTCTCCCTCTTCCTGCTGGTCCAAAGTAGTACTCCTTGCTCTTTCACATATGTATATGCACAAATGTGCATATATTGATATATATACATATATATATATATATATATATATATATATATATATATATATATGTATACATTATATATCAATACATATATAATGCTTATATATTAAAACTCTTCCTACCTTTGCATAATTCACCATGCATTCTCAGACATATCCATATATTTATATTTAAGGTCACACTCTCTATTTGAGAGAAAACATGCAACATTTCTCTCTGTATCTATGACTCTCTTGTATGGGCCCCTCCCCATCCTTTGTATTTAAACAACTATAGAATAAAACATTTTTTAAAGTGTACTTTTGCTGAAACTGTACATGCATTTGTCTTTATTAGTCCTTAAACAACACTTTCTAACAACTATTTACAGAACACTTTATCAGCTTGGGATTATGGTGTCCGAGAGCATCCTGGACCCATGTCCTGGTGGATACTGCGGAAAGCTGATAATTGTGGGAACAAGTGAGTTTTAGGAGTGGGTTAGGGTGCTAGAATTAAAACACTTGTGATAAAAAAAAAATCCAGCACAGATCTCAGAAAGAGATAAATGCAAGCAGGTGAAACTCATGAGGATAGTTAAGAAAGAGCAGGAGTGTGCAGGGACTCCCAAGAGCCAGCCCATCCACTCTATCATTCTGCAGCCTTGCAGGGTTTGTTTCTTCAGTAAAAAAGTCCAGATCCACAGAAGCATGAGGTCAGACCAGCCTGGGCAGCCTCCAGGCACAGATGAGGAGGGGCTCAGAGAGCCCTGAATGTGCTAAACCCACCTGCTTCCTGAAAACAATAAACAGGGCTACTTTTTTTTTGCCCAGTCTTCCATCTTGCTGGCTCATCCTAAATCCACAAAGATGACTGGGGTCTTGGAGATCTAAGTAAAAGTAGCTCCTTGTCCTGCTGCCTGCCCTGGAAGGAAAGAGTTAAAGGCTGACTCTTCACATTTGCAAAGTGAAGGTATTCTATCAGGAGTGAAAACTGAGGAGAAAGGAACTTACTGCACAACACACACACATTGGTATGGGAGAATAGAGACTGGAGAAAGCAACAAGTTTGACATATAATGGAAGCCATTGGCAGAGAAAAACTGGAAGCCTACTCCACCTGGCCTTCATATAGCAAATGGGCCAAGCTGAAGAAAAGGTCAGAAGAGGCAATTGCTATGTAAATGTCCTTTAAAGGGCCATAAGAGTCACTGCCCAGTGTTTTAGGCTCTTTCCTTAGCTCACTAACCTACTCCTATTCTGGAAACGCATTCCTTTTTTTTAAGAAAAGTAAACTGTGTCTATTTCTATTTATCATTATGTGCTTATAGCCTTGGAACATAAGGAGTTGGACATTTCAGCACAGGCTCAGGTCTGCACCTGTAACAACATTCATGCAGACACAAACATAGGTTTGTACAATACTTACATCCACAGACATAAGTCTTCAGACAGGGATATGCTGACAGAAACTCATACACACACTTTCACTTAAGCACACAAATATTGTCATACACAGTCTAATCCACACAGACACCCACAAGTACGTAGTCTCAGTCAAACACTCCAAACACACCATCCCACCAGTGATTTTTTTTCAGGTGTATAACATATTCTGCAAACACTCATATACTCAAATACACACATAGTCTACTACCTATTGCACGTACATACATACCCATAGACACAACACTAATAAACATCCACAGCCCAAAGAAATTCACAGTCCGTCACACTCACTCATCCATGATAACAGGAATGCAAGTCCTGGAACTCTGAGTCCTTTCCTGGTTTGCCTCAACTCACTTCACTGAACCTCAGTTTCTCCAAGAAGAAAGCCAAAATGATAAGAGAAAACACCTATCTATCCAGGTGTGCCAACAACTTAACCAAGATAAGATGAATTAGTGTAGGTCGATTACAACAGTAGCTTGCTTCTCTATAACCCTACTCTATTGTAAAAGTCACCTCTCCCCACCTCAGTCCTATAACCTTGATTCTTCACTTTTTTCCTTCTTATTGACCCTTTAATATTGTGTAATTTACTTTATGGAGTCACAGTTTATAAAGGTTCCCCTTCCTTACACGCCATCCCACCAGTGATTTTTTTTTTTCAGAAGTATTACATACACCTGCAATCCTACCATTGCTAGATGAGATACGAATAAGAAGACTCACCCAAAAGCTCACAGGCAATCAAGACTATAGATGATACACTGAAGCATAAAAAATCAGCAAGAGAGTCACCATCATAACCCCCAAAAGTTGTCCCCTGACCTACACATATGCACCAAAGCATGAATCCAAGACATACACACAAAAATAAATATTTTTAAATACGAGGTGCTATAAATAAAAATAGTAATGTATGATGGAATCCAGTTGCCTGAAAGTCCAGAAGTGCTTCTCTGCCTGGGCTGCATATAACAAACAGAGCATGTTCCTTGAAGCTCATGACCCACCAGTAAAGAAGAAGCAGGTGCCTTGTAAATGATCAATGAAAGGCCGTGAGGCTCATTGCCCAGCTGTCTTGTCCACATGCTTTTTCATCATCTCACTATTCTACTCAAAATACTGGGACTGCTTTCCCCTTTCTTAATAAACCAACTCTATTTCTATGTTCTTGGTCTCATTTTTTTTTGTTCTGGCCCATGAGACCCTGGATACTTCAGGTACCGTAGGATTCAGATCCAGACCTGCAACTGCAGAAACACCTGAGATAATTCCTGGATGATCTGGGCACAGCTAAGTCTTCTCAGCTGTTCATATGGAAGAAGAGTAGCCACATGAAGAGTTACATCATAGGTAGGGTATATAAGAAACCTCAGGGCAGCTCGCCTAGGCACTGCTGGAGAGCTGGCCTAGATAGCATGGCTGAGAAAGAACTTGCACTGATAGGCGGGAGAGCTGTCAGGCTGAACACCTCCGCTATTGCCCAGTCCCACACCCAGAGCTTTGAGTTGGCCCACCCCAACATCCACACTGTCTATGAACTTCTGGAGCATATGAAGGGGTGTGTCCTCTGGAATCAAAGCTGCAAGATCTCCATGATGCAAGGGAACAAGAGGATGTCTGAGAGGAGTGCCAGTGAGGATCCAGTGCTGACAGTGTGGCAGAGCCAGAGGCCTGAACCAGCCCAAAATGACTCACTGAAATAAGCATTTGCAAGAAATGGGAAAAAATGCTATATTACGTGACACACTGCAGCTTTCACGGCAAGATTTTTGTTTATTTGTTTTCTTTTGGGGGCAGCCTGCAAAAGCAGAGGGCGGATATGGAGGGACAGGCAGATGAGTGGGATTGGGGTGCATAACATGAAATTCACAAAGAATCAGTAATATGTTACAAAAGGAACCTCTTTTTGGGTGGGGAGGAATACTGAAAGACCACTACTACCTACATAGCAAACATATAATGGAACATATGTAGACACTGGTATATAAAAATGCCAATCCTTCATACAGCCTTTGCCTTTGAGTTTCAAACTCTCTCTCAACTCTACACCAGTTTCTCTCTTATAGGTCTTGTCTGTCCTTCCTTCCTTCCTTTCTTCCTTCTTTCTTTCCTTCCTTCCTTCCTTCCTTCCTTTCCCTATCTTTGTATTTTTGTTGTTGTTTATCTTTCTGTCTGTCTCCCTGTGTGTGCATGTGTGTACACCTGTGTGTCTGAGTGCACTGCACAGGCCTAAAAGGATGCTAGGTATCCAATTACATCACTGTCTGCCATATTCCTTTGAGACAGGGTCTCTCAGCAAGCTCGGCTGGCAGCCAGCAGGCCCCAGTGATACTCCTGCCCGCATGTCCCACTGTGCTGGAGTATTGTGCATATTCATACCTATTTTGTTGATGTTGTTTTAACACAATTGCTGAGGATTTGAACTCAAGTAATCTTGCTTATGCTAAGGCACCCTTACCACTGAGCCATATTCCCAGCCAGTGTATTTCTTCTTAATAACCTGTTTCTGCTTCTGCTACTATTCATATCTCTTTCCCTGTCTATGGTGGTTTGAATGAGAATGGCCCCCATAGGATCATATATTTAAATTCTTGGTCTCCAGTTGGTGGGACTGTTTGGTAAGGATTAAGATGTGTGGCCTTGTTTACAGAGGCATGTCCTTGGGATTTGGGACTTCAAAAGCCTACTCCACTCCAGTTCCCTCAGTCTTAAGGTATAAGCTCTCAGTTACCACTCCATTGCCATGTATGCCTGATGCCATGCTCCTTGCCATGATGTTCTTGGACCCTTAAGTTGCTTTGATCATGATGTTTTTTTCATAGCAATAAAAAAGTAACTAAGGCCCTATCCAATTCTTATTACACATTACAAGAATCTGTGAATGCCAGCAGGTACCCACAGGACTCCAATATCTGCTGATAACATCATATGTGAGGGATCCTTTCAGACTCCAAGTCAATACTCAGTCCTACAGATATTCCCAAAATCTATAAGACATCATGGGATTTTTCACTTCTGCACACAGACTTGATAGCATTGAATATAAGCAAAGTAAGTTAATAATAATTAATAGTAAAATAATTACAATATACTAGCTTTGTCCAGTGGCTATATTATAGCCGATGAGGTTTGTCCAAAGTGCACTAATTGCTAATTGATAACAAGAAGCATGTGTTGCCAGGCATGGTGGCACATGCCTTTAATCCCTGTACTCCGGAGGCAGAGGCAGGCAGATCGCTGTGAGTTCAAGGCCAGCCTGGTCTACAAAATGAGTCCAGGAAAGCCAAGGCTACACAGAGAAACCCTGTCTTGAAAAAAAAAAAAAAAAAGAAAGAAAGAAAAGAAAAGAAAGAAAGAAAGAAAGAAAAAGCAGTGTGTTAATCAGTAGTCTATAATCAGCAGAGCCTGGTTTTTCACTCTGCCTGGCAGCAGTAAACTCACATTTCATGCTCAGAGGCTATCAGATTCATTTCTAGTATTTTAAAAATGTATTTATATCGTTATTTTATGTATGAGTGCTCTATCTGCATGTATATCTGTATGTCAGAAGAGGGCATTAGAGGGTATGCATGGTTGTGAGCTGCCATGTGAGTGCTGGGAATTGAAATCAAGACTTCTGGAAGAGCAGACAGTGAGTTTAACCACTGAGCCATCTCTTCAGCCCCTCATTTCTAGTATTTTATGTCAAATGTTCTGAAGGGTATAAGGATTGATTCTAGGAATATCCTTGGGAATGGCCTGAGCAGTTTTCCCTGAATTCTGGGGCTGGGGAGTGGAACACACAGCACTGGCCTATCACCCAGGCCACCTGTCTTCCCTGAAACAGAAATGGGCTTGCTCAAATGAACAGCCATCAAAATCAAACCCTGAATGAGCCCTGGTGACAAAAGCAGTTAAACAGTATCTGTTTATTCAGGGCCTTGTGTGATTGATGACCTCACACAGATATACAACTGCACAGCTCTTCCAGGGTTCCCTGGCTGCTACAACGTGACTGACTCAGTAGTGGGTTAAAGGAGGAGAAAATAAATGAAAGAAGCCAAGACCACCTTTGGATTTTGTAATATGCTGAAGGTCTTCTGACCCTAACTCTTCAGAGGCTTGAAGATGTCTTTGCACCAACCAAGGAGTAAATGAACTGACACTTAGGTACCCCAGTGCATTGAGGGCTCCCCCTTGCACAACCTTCAGGCTATCTTAGATAATGGAAAGGTTTGGTGAGAAAGTCCAAATTTCCTACTCAAAGTAGAAGAGTATGTGAGTTGCATGGAAACAGGCTGAAGCCTGGAGGATTTTAGACCTTCTTTCTGCAATGCATGGTGTGTGTGCGTGTGTGTGTGTGTGTGTGTGTGTGTGTGTGTGTGTGTGTGTGTGTGTGTTTCCTGGTATACTACAGTGCTCACACATTTAAAATCCTTTCCTATCGTCAGGGCAGCATGACCCAGGGAAACTTGCCAAAGTTACCCACAAACTTGAAAAGTTCATCCTTTGGGCCCAAGAACAGGTCTTAGGAAAGGTTCTTAGAATGCCTTTCTATTTCTACCCTACCACATATGCACCCTTACATCACATAACTCTACACTGAGCTTATTACCAAATCTACCCAAAGAGACTTGGTGCTAGGTGCTGACTTGTGCTTTTTCCCACTTAGTCTCCCTGAAAGCAATGCCTTCTCCTTCTTTCAAGAATCACAGCTATAAAGCTCCTTATCAGTTCCCTGTTTTTAAAAGCCAGCGCTATCGTGCAGTCGAGGCATACTCCCCCATCTGCAATGCTTCAAAGTCTCCAAAGCCAGTTCAGCACTGTCCCTCCAATGTGGGTGGTCATTTGTCTTGCCCATCAGATAGAATATCACAGAATTCCATAGGAGCTTGGGTTTGTGAGTTGTTCCATGTCCTCCCTGAGAGTCTGTGTTAGGTGCTAGAAACCCAGGGTTCTATAAAATTATCAAATAAGGTTGTGGTTGAGCAAATGACCAAAGGATACCTGATCAGATGCACTCAGAGCCCACAGGATATTTTCTGCACAAAATAACAATTTTGTGAACTCATCCAAATTTGTATGGAAAATGCAGCCTTATCAAGTGGATTTGAAGGGAGGATTTACATAAAACAGAAAGAAAATATTGTCCTGGTCCTGACTGTTCCTGAGGCATAAGAACATGCTTGGAAACTTTAGGGACACCATGAAGGAAAGGACACCCTATTCCCACTCATTCCCGTGGTTCTGATTTCTGTCTCACACCTGTGGAAACCCAGGAGTTTCCCACATAATTGACCATATCACCTGCAAAAGGAGCTGTACAGCCATTTCTACATAGCACAAACAAGGTTGCTAAAAATAGTTAATGTGTCATTGTGAGATGGCTCACTAGTTAAAGGTGCTTACCACCAAAGATGATTATTTGACTTTGAACCCCAGGACCCACATGGCAGAAGAAGAAAACAGAATCCTACAAGTTATCCTCTAATGTCCACATGACATAATGCCATGTGTGCTCACACACATGCACACAAACATACACACACACACTGAAACACACACAAATAAATAAATAAAACTAAATAAATAATTAATAAGTAAACAAACATAATCTAAAATAGTTTTAATCTTCAACATGAAGCCAGAGAGGTGCCCTCAGTGGGTAAAGTACTTTCAATACAAGCCTGAATTTAGATTCCTAGAACCCAATAAAGCTAGATGGAGCAGTGCATGGCTGCAGTCTCAGCACTATGGAGACAATTGCATTTCCAGAAATGCATGGACTATCTGGCTTGTCATATGTAGAAGATGAACAAGACACTGTCTGCCAAGGTGGAAGGTGTATGCTAGGGCACATGAACATACACACACACACACACACACACACACACACACACACACACACACACACAAACAGAAAGAGAGAGAGAGAATGAGAGAGAGAGAGACAGACAGACAGACAGACAGACAGAGACAGAGAGAGACAGAGAGAGTCAGAGACAAAGACAAAGGAGGAAGAATTATTTTTTCAAAATGGCTAGTGACCTGTGCCACAAGTCCAATCTCCTGCGTCCAGTATATAAGAAAGGATTTTCCTCCAAAAATATTTTATCTCTACCAGCTCTCTTTCAACTACAACTGCAACATCTAAGACGAGCTCTCTTTTGAAGACCAAGTTCTGTAGATGAGAAAAAGGAATACACCAATACCGACTTTCTCTGATACCTCAAAATATTGCAGATAAAGTAGCCCCAAAGCTCCTAAAATCACATATACAGCTATTGCCGAGGCACTCTGAAATGCTCCTCTCCTAATGCCTGCACCTGTCTCTCTTCACATTCCTATTTTATTTCTGGTTATTCAATAAACTCACTGACATGAGTTAACTCTGACTTGTCCTTCAGTTCTGTTACATGAGATGTCAGGGACCTAGCTGTACCTAAATTGAAGTCCCTGGGTCTGTGAGGGGGGATTCCTCTACCTATAATTGTGATCCCAGCTGCTAGTGACAGCCCCATGGAGGGGCTTCAGAAGCCAGCGTTCCCATGTTGCCTGTTCCTTTCCTCCCAGAGTCTAGCCAGTCCAGTCCTTCTTACCTGGCCCATAGGTGAGCAGAAGACTAGCAGCCAGAGTCAGCAGGTGCCTGCATTGATGCGCGGAGCATGCCAGGCCCTCCCGTCCCATGCTCCTGCCTGGCTGTCTATACTGTGCTTTGCTTCTTACTTCTCTGAGCAAGTTCCTGAGACTGAACCCAGAATAATCTGGTCCTAGCTGAACTTCAGGGAGGGTGTCAAGGACACACCTTGCTAGGTTTCCCAGGAGGGGCAGGGCCTGCCCTAGGGGGAAAGCAATGGCTGCCATAGCTGGTAAAGGTCATCGGGCATTATCCAGAGACCATAGAGTGACTAATACCTTGTAGACAAATATAAGACTCAGGGTAACCACGGCCCCTAGCAAAGCTTAACTCTGGTGTTAAGCCAAGATATCTACACTAATCAATCTGACTTTGAAGGAAGACAGAAGCCTCTCTTGGGCATCTATCCTTTTAAATATTTTTGTCCACATTCTACCTGACAACCTGTTGCTTAGAGCCTGGCACCACCAGACAAGAGTGGGGTGGGTCCTCCCCTGGGGAAGGTACAACTCCTACAGTGTACGTCAGCTCGGTATGTGTAGGAGTACAGGGGAGGCAGCATTCCTGGGTGGGAACTCCCTAGCTGCTGGGAAAGGAGAAGACTGTGTTTTTTTAGGAGCCCACAAGAGCCACCCTGCTTTCCTTTGTCTTGACTATGATCCCTGCCCTGGCTTTACAGGGCCTGGAATGCATCACTTCTAAGTCAAGCTGCTCAGCTGCCCCTGACGGTGCAAAGGGCCGCATAGAATCCAGCAAGAGGTTTGTGTGTTTGACTCCTATTTGCAAGACCCATAGCCTTTCCCACCTTCTGTGGCAAAAGTGTTCATTTATTTATAGACATGTGTTGGTGCATGTGTCTGTGTGTGAACTCCAGAAGACAATGTGCCTTCCAATTTTTTAAAATGTTAGTACTTTGTTACATGTAGTTGGTTGGTTGTTTTTTTTCTTGTTTAGTATGTGTGTGCAAGTGCATGCATACCATGTGGGAGTCAGTTTTCTCTTTCTGCCATATGGCTTCCTTCTGTGGAGCAAACTAAGATGTTCAGACTTGGTGACAATTGTCTTTACCCACTGAACCATCTGGATGGCCTTCTACTATCCTGAGGCTCATTAATGTGGCTAAATGGGTTGGCCAGGAAGCCCAGGCTTCAGCATGTCTCCATCTCCCCAGAACAGGGATAGATTTAGGTCTTGCTCTACTTACGCCACTTACAATCCTTATAATTTTGATCCCATTATCATATTGTGAGCATATACCTCAAGAGTGATGGACAAGTGAACAAGTACAGGAAGGAACTGTGACCCATAAGTCAGTATGAGGCATCAGACTTGACCATGGGAGTGGGTGGAGAATCAAGTCAGGCTTCCGGGAACTGAGACATGTGTTCCCAGAAGGGTAAGCTGTAATTGGTTGCACCAGGTAAGGGTAGGAGTGAAGAGAGTTTTCCAAAGAGGGCACAGCAGCTGGAGGTAGTGGAAAGGAAGAACAGGAGGAGTTGAGCTCAAACTTTACCTAAACTCTTAACCTCAGTCCCCTACCAAGGCACTCCCCACCTACAAAAAGCAAACACCAAGAAGCAGAAGGCAAGCCATTTGATATCCTTGGTGATCACTTTGTTTAGCTCCCTTCCAACTCTCCAGATGAGAAACCTGGGCCCCTCAAACACTAGGATGTTCAAATCAATGCCAAACCCTTTGACCCAGATCTCTGCATTCCTCTGTCATCAGCATCAGCAGAGGTGTGGTGTGTGTGTGTGTGTGTGTGTGTGTGTGTGTGTGTGTGTGTGTGTGTGTGTGTGTGTTACACATGCATGGGTACTCATGCATTGCAAAGGCCAGTGGAGGACATCAGGTATCAGGCTCTAAACCTCTGTCCTTAAGAAAGATCTCTCAGTGAACCTGAAGCTAAGGCTGGCAGCCAGCTTGCCCAGTGATCCTCTTCTTTAGTCTCCCACAATTCTGAGGTCACAGACAAACACAGGACCATACGTGGATTCTAGGGATTCAAACCTGGGTTTTGAACTCAGGTTCTCACACTTGTGCAGCAAGCACTCCTACTTATTGAGCCACCTACCCAGCTCCAGCACTGGAGAGTTTAAACCATTCTAGAACTTTCTCTAGGATGGAACCACAAGGCTCTCATGTACCATCAGCCTGTCAGTCATTATGTCCCAGGTCCAAAAGCTTCTCTGTGGTAGAAAAGAGCAAGCAGGACCCTGGTTTAATTCCCAGCACCCATGTCAGGCAGTTCTCAGTTCCCTGTAACTCCAGCTCCAATGGATTTGACACTCTCATCTGGCTTCCACAGCCACTCTACACATGTGCACATATCCACACACACGCACAGACATAACTAAAAATAAAAACAAATCTTTAAAATAAAAAGCCATCAGGCAGGGTTAATGGATTTAATTTTATGAAAAGTATGATAACTACTATTTATGGAGCACCTTCTAGATGTTTTAAATAATTTCTAATCATCACCATGCTAGGATTTCCCCTCTTCCAAAAGGTGGTTGTGTCTCAGGTATGGGGGTAGGGCTGGAGCCTCACGCAAGCTAGAGAAGCATTCTTCAACTGCTCCAGGCCTCTAACCTTTTACTGGTAGACTACATCAGAGCATTGCCTGTCAGTAACACTGCTGGCCCCTCACTGAGGAACTCCAAGCAGTCATTGAAACACATGACAATTCCAGTACCTTTGCATCACAAGTGCTGGAATTGTAGGTGTCAACCATGAGAGTCCACACTGAGTGTGTGTCTTTCTGTCTCTGTCTCTGTCTGCCTCTCTCTCTCTCTCTCTCTCTCTCTCTCTCTCTCTCTCTCTCTCTCTCTCTCTCTGTGTGTGTGTGTGTGTGTGTGTGTGTGTGTATGTGTGTGTTGAGTACATATGTGTATGTAGGTGCATATGCACATGCATTTGTGTGCATCTGGAAGCAGAAGTATATTTCAGGTCCCTTCCTCAGTCACTCTTCACTTTACTTTTATCATTGAAATATTTCATATATGTATACATATGTATTTTGACCAATCAATTCCATGGAGAGAGTTTTAAGTAGTAAGCCCCGTGGGCATCAAATATGTTCAAAATTTTTCCAGGATAGAGATGGAGATTCCAAATGCATATATTAATACAGGCTCAACAGATCTGTCTGGACCAAAGGAATAAGGAATATTCCACACAGTATCCATGGGGTTTTGTTTAGAAAACATAAAGAAAATAAGGATTCGCCAAACAAGGTCTGTATTTTAGTAAACTATATCCCTATTACAACATTAAAAAAGGAATCTATGAATGGGAAAAAACTTTTAAATGTCAGATCAAGCTATAAGACTGAAAAATGAAGGAAAAGATTCTCATAGTGTCATCCAACCAGCTGGAGAGGTGGATTTCAAAGACAAGGGAGTAACCCCCACTTCAAATACCACATGCCAGGTGGAGTTAGAGGAAGCTGTTGAGCAGTCCTATGAAGTGAGTTTCCACAAAAGAATGAATAAGGGTCAGAATGTCAGGCAGAGAAGTCAAGAGAGAATGGTGAAGGATCTGGAGATATCTTGAGTTCCAGTCCCCATAGCAACTGTTATTATGACTATAATAATGCTTACCGAGCATACAATTGGATGTGAGGCATCAGGGAAACAAAAGATGCTAGAAGCCAAAACCATGAACATTAAATTCCACTTTCATCGACTGACATTTATTTAATATTTCTGGTGAGCTACACCCTTCACAAACCTTACTGACTCACTGAATTGCCATGGTATTCTGTATGCAATCCATACAAAAGTTATATAACTCAAAACTATGCCTGTGTCTTCTGAACTGTGTTCATGTAACGTTCCAGGGCAATAGAAGATGTAATTTGGCTGGTAGAGAACTCACTAACATGCATGAAGGTTCAACCCCAGCACTGTATAAACGGGGAATGGAGCTATATACCATCAATCCCAGGTTTTAGAAGGTGAAGACAGAAAGGATCAGAAATGCAAAGTCATCCTCAAGTACTTAGTGAGCTCAAGGAGACCCTGAGCTATAAGGACAACTTGTCTTTTTTAAAAAAGTTTAAGCCCTTCTCCCCTCCATGCTCATTTAATAAACTCCTCTACAACATAAAAAAAAAAGTTTAAGGGTGGGCAATATAGACAAATTTGTCTATGTACAAGAACTCTCTAGAAAAGGATTATGAAGGAATCATCCAAAACAGTAGTTCTCAAGTGAAAGCTATTGATCTCCTCCCAAATCCCAGGGGCATTTAGAAATATCTGGGGGATTTTTGACAGTCAAACTGTGATAAGAGTGACATTAAAGTATTGTAGTGGATACAGAGGAGGGTAAAGAGATTAACATCCTACATTGCAAATTACAGCCTCTCTTGATAGAGAATCTTCCAACCTCAAATGTCAGTAAAGACATGCCAAGAAACCCCAGCTATGAACCCTAGCTCATTTAAATGGCATTTTCCAGATAAACATTAAAAGTACCTTATTCTCTGATACTTCCCATCTTTCCCTGCTCGAATTGTGGTCTCATTTCACCCTCAAAATGCTCCAGTGAGGGGCTAGGGAAATGATTCAATTGGTAATGTGCTTGTTATTCAAGCATGGCGACCTAAATTTGATCCCCAGAATCCACTCAGAAAAGTAATAACTAAGTAAGTAAATAATAAATACATAAGTAAATGAGCATGGTAGTGTATGCCTGTGGTCCTATTGTGAAATTTTGTTTTTCCCCCTACCAAAAGCAGCAGCTCATCACGAGCCATAATCTCCCTACCTTTACTATCCCCCACCAGGCAAAACTTTTGTTTTCACAAAGTACTGGATCAGAATAAATGGCCACTTTCCCTTTTTTCCATTTTGTCTTTGACAGTTATTTCAAAACTACCTAACCATGAAAGACTGTGAGGTTAGATCTCAGACAATATGGGGAAAAACTAGCCACATCAGGGAGCTCAGGATTTGATTGAGAATCCTTTCTCAATGGCTTCCTTATTTCCTCCCTGGAACACACCAGCACTCTGTATGTGTCATCATTTTATTCTTCATTTTCCACTTTATTGTCTCCATCTATTCAAAGTGACCAGGGATTGAGTCTATCTTACTAATGGCTACATCACTGATGTATGGAACTCAACAGACTCCAAACATTTTGATAAGCTGGATATGAGGAAATTTCCCTATAGGCCTAATTCATCAGTAGGTTGTGAGGCATGAGGATTGAGGAGTTTAAGACCAATCTGGGCAGCATAGAGAGAGACCAAATGACAACAGAAAAGGTGCTTGCTGAGGTAGCACATTTACTAATATTGAAATGACACACAGATGATTAGCATAGGCCCTATGCAAGAATGACCCAGAAGCTATAAAACACCACACACATGCACACAGACACAGACACCCACAAAAGGGGGGGGGGAGATATAGATTACTGGAATAGTGTTTGCCTAGCATGTACAAAGTCATAAGTTTCATGCTGACACTGCATAAACTATATGTGATGATGTGAGCCTGTAATCTCAGTTCTGAGGAAGCAGAGGCATGGGGAAGAAGGGCTATAGATCATCCTCTGCAACATGGCATATTTGACGCATGAGACCTTGTTTCAATATACAGTAAATTATAAACTGATAATAAAATAACAGAGAGCAGTAAATTACAAACAAAACACATCTGCTTGGATAAAAAATATCTGGGAAACTTGGGATTCCTTGAAACCTGGTAATGGGTAAAGTAAATATTTGAAAGGAACTATACCAGGCTTTCAGGGACATTCTCTGTGAAATGCCATTCACACTCTGAAACTGCGATCTCATTTCACACTCAAAACCCTCCAATAATGGACTGGGGAGATGATTCAAATGGTAAAATGCTTCCTGTTCAAGCATGTGGACCTGAACTTGATATCTCTCTCTCTCTCTCTCTCTCTCTCTCTCTCTCTCTCTCTCTCTCTCTCTCTCTCTCTCTCTCTCTCTCTCTCTCCCTCGTTCTCTCTGAGTGATTCTCTCATTCTTTCTGAGTGATTCTTGAACTACCTGCCACGTCACCCTAGCTCATGCCCTCCTCTCTGCCGTGACTTTGAGAATTGTCTGTATGGACACTGATTCCATGCTGACATCACATCCTTTCTGAGTTTCCTCTCCCACCCAGCCAGTGACCTTTCAAAAATGCAAAGTTAGCCACCCCCACCCCTGGCACAAACTCTTCTTTGCCTTCTCACTACTCCCAGGCTCAAGTGTGAAGCCTCCACCTTGCTTTTAAGGCCTGCCTTGAACTGGTAGATGTCCCTCATTTGCGGAAAGCAGAGCTTAGAGTCTCAGGTCCTAGCATAGGCCCAGGCTGTGTCCTGTACCTTCTCTGCCTCCACCCCTTTCCCTGATGCATTACTTTGAAAGTTGGGATTATGAGTGCTGTGGTTCTCCAAGCTCTGCCTGCTTTCCCCAGAAAGAAACAAAACTTGCTTCCCCATTTCCAAACTTCTTATGGTTTTATTTTTTATGTGATGCAGGTATAAATGCCTTATGCATATATTATTGTGCAGGGACTGATGTTATAAATCAGCTGGTAGAGTTTCTGCCTAGAATTCACTGTGGTGGTGCTAGGGCTGTGGCTCAAAGACAAAGGCCCTACATAGAATCCCCCAGTGAGAGGCTAGGCATATATATCAGAAGGGAGATCCCCTGCGTAGAGTATCCCAGTGAAGAGCTGGAACTGTGGCTCTACTAGTAGAGTTCCTGCATAGACTCTCCCAATAAAATGCTGGGAACGTGGAGCAGTGGGAGAATGCCTATAGAGAAGGTGTAAAGCCCCAGGCTCCATCCCTACCATCAAAAAGCAAATAGTTGGGCATGTCTAACATTGTACCTTCTATGGTGGAAAAAAGAAGGCAGTATCTGTGATACCCTGCAATGACGCTGGTATTCTGCATCTCCACAGGGGCTTGGGCTAAGTGAGGCAATGTGCCATGTGTACACTTGATAGCTGTGCATCTCATCAAGGGTAAATGTGATCTCAGAAAGTAAAACCCTACCCAGGAATATTTTGTTACAACAGTCTCAAGAAGCTAATGTGTGGTGCACAGCCGGTGAGTAATTTGTGGTGATGTAAAAAAGGAGAGGAGGAGGAAAGTACAGAATTACCACAGTTGCCCCCCACCCAGGAGCTTGTATGCTAATCAGGGACACTACATACCACAGTTGCTAACAAATCAATCACACTATCTGTCGTCAAACTGACCCACCCTAAGTTAAGGAGGAAGACTCTACAAAGACTTAAAAACCCTCAGCCCACCAGAAGGTACTGGATTTTTCAGCTTTCCAAGTCCCCCTCTACTTTGCCTAGGGTCTTTTTCTGTGTATTTGCTGCACGTGTGTCTCCTCACTGCAATTAACACTTTCCTTCAAATGCTAATTCCGTTCTGAGGTGCTTGAGGTTTCTTCTGCTATGCATCCTGCTTCGGATTTTTCCTGCCTTTGAATTCTTTAACTTTCAGAGAAAAGAAGGCCAATCATGACCTCCAGACTGCAGCATGTCAGGATCCATAGACAACATCAGAACCATATGCCAAAACCCGGAGACTACACACTCTATCAGAGAGGTGTGCAAGAAATAACACGAAGAGATGAGGCCCCAGGTTGTCCACTAACTTCCACTGGATAATGTGGGGCAAGCGCACGCACGCACGTACTCACACTCACACTCACACACACACACACACACACACACAGACAGACACACGCGCATGCGCGCAGAGGGATGGGGAGGGACGACAATGATGCTACATAGATAGATAATAGATATATAGATAAATGATAGATATAAAGTAGATAGATAGGCAGGTATGTAGGTAGGTATAGGGTAAGGAAAAATTTAAAAATATGTAGAGAGATAGAGAAAGATCCACCTGTAACCTCTATGTGAATACACACATAAGAACCTTGTGTCACTGGGTGTGGTGGTGCATGCCTTTAATCTCAGCACGTGGGAGGCAGAGACACATGGATCTCTGTGAGTTCCAGGACAGCCTGATCTACAAAGTGAGTCTAGGACAGCCAGGGCTACACAGAGAAACACTGCCTCGAAAACCTAAAAGAAAGAAAGAAAGAAAGAAAGAAAGAAAGAAAGAAAGAAAGAAAGAAAGAAAGAAAAAAGAACCTTGCGTCTTACTCCAGTTCCTGGTAATCAATTCTCTTTTCTTAAGGTTAATTTTTTTTTAATGCATGTGGATGTGTGTGAGTGAGAGAGAAAGAGGCAGTATGCCACATGTGTGTCGGTACCCATAATGGCTAAAAGAGGGCATCAGATCTGCTGTAGATGGAAGTACAGGTACTTGTGTGTCTCCCAACATGGGTGCTTGGAGCCAAACTTAGGTCCTGTAGAAGAGCTCTCCAACTTTATTTATGTGCACAGACGTTGGTTTCATTTGTGCTGTATGTATATTAGGGTTGATGGTATGCAGTTTGGACAGTTTTGTTACGTAATCCAAGATGCTTGAAGTAGAGATCTCTTTCTCTTTCTGAGTGCTGAAATAGCAGGTATATACTACCATAGCTAGTGATTTTCTTAATAATATTCTAGTGTCTGTATATGCATGCACCTACACAAATCTATTTCAGTTTTGTTTATCTATTCATCCATCAGTAGACAGGTACATTTCATATCTTGGCTGTGGTCAATAATAATGTACAAATATGAGAATCTAAATTTTTTTTGAGATTCTGATTTATTTTTCTGCAGATATATAAGAATAAGATTACCAGATGACAGGACAACATGTTCTCCTTAACAGATTCACTGGGGCAGATTTTTAACTGTAGAAAAAGTATTACATTAAAGTACAAAGCCTCCCAGACTTGTAGAGCTCTCTAACAAGGCAGATAGGCCAACAAAAGAACAGAGTTGTTCCCAGAGTGACCCTTTGGGAACAGCTGAACCCAGGTAATAGAGGCCCAGAACCAACTGTTTCAACCATGGATATTTCCTTTGCAAGAATGAGGTACAGAGCTATAGGTTCAATTTGGTGGAGTGCTTGTCTAACATGATTAAAGCCCAAAGTTCTATGCTCAGAAACATAATCTAGGTATAGTGCTATATAACTGCCATTTTAGCATTCTGGAGGCAGAAGCAGGTGGAACAGGAGTTCAAGATTATTCTTGGGTACATAAGAAGTTTGAGGCCAGCCTAGGCTATGGGAGATATCCTATCTACCACTAGAACAAGCACACACACGCACGCACACACACACACACACACACACACACACACACACACACATGGGGGGGAGGGAACAAATGAGGAATAGAGTTGCTGGAAGCCCCAATTTTTCTGTTACCACTGCTATAATTTGAAATTTCACTGTTATTCTCATATGAAATATCTTCACTTTTAAATGTTTACAATTTGTTTCTATTTCAACATCACAGGTTTTATTTTTATTTTGTTGTTGTTGTTGTTGTTTTAATAGAGATTGGTGAATCCATAGATTGATTATTGATAGGCACAGAGTTGTTATCACTGGTAGTAGAAATACTATGTATGACCATATGTAAAAACACACCAACTAATGCAGACTAACTGTTAACTCCTAAGCTAAGAGTACATATTTTGGGAATCAGTTGGGGGTTCAAGCAAAAAGCACAGTCTTTTCATGCTAGCTGTTGTACTCATGGCTTTTCTTGCTGCTATGACAAACTATCACACAGTCCATCATGGCAGGGAAAGCATGGAGGAGGCTGGAACTTGAGGCAGTCAGTGACACTGCATTCACAGTCAGGAAACAGCAGGAGGGGAATGCTACTGCTTAGCTCATGGTCTCTTGTTTTATTCAGAACAGGACCCCAGCCATGAAATGGTGTCATCTACACCAAGGGTGAGTCTTCACATATCAGCAAAGCCAGTCTTAATATTGTGTCACAGACATACCTCGATGTTTGTCTCATAGATTATTCTGATGAGTCTATCACGTTGACAATGAAGACTATCCTAATTCCGTGCCAAGAAGTAATGGTATTGAAGCTGCATCACAATGAGCTTGTTTCTTTCTCTCTCTAAGTTCCTTTATTTTTTCTTATTACTTTGATATAGAGTCTTTTACAGCTCAGGCTGGCTTCAGGTTCCCTATGTAGCTGAGGCTTGCCTTGAACTACTGGTACTTCTGCCTTTACCTCCCAAGTTCTGGCAGTACAGATGTGTGTCAGCCCACATGGCTTTCCATCTGATTGCTTGTCTGAAAACAGGGGTTGATGATTGCAAGGATGAGATAGTGTTGGTGACTTGCTTTGCCCCAGGACTGGCATAAGGAAAACAGAGTGTGACTGTTTGCAGTTTCCTCACTCACTGAATCTTTTATTGCCTTTTCAATCTGTGTGTATGGGAGAGTATACGATATTCATGCATGGGATACATGAGTATTGTAGGTTCGTGTGTGTGTGTGTGTGTGTGTGTGTGTTTGTGTGTGTGTGTGTTTGTTCGTGTGTGTGTGTTTGTTCGTGTGTGTGTGTTCGTGTGTGTGTGTGTGTGTTTGTGTGTGTGTGTGTGTGTGTTCGTGTGTGTTGTGTGTTCATGTGTGTGTGTGTGTGTCGTGTGTGTGTGTGTGTTCATGTGTGTGTGTGTGTTCGTGTGTGTGTGTGTTCGTGTGTGTGTGTGTGTTCGTGTGTGTGTGTGTGTTCGTGTGTGTGTTCGTGTGTGTGTGTGTTCGTGTGTGTGTGTGTGTTCGTGTGTGTGTGTTCGTGTGTGTGTGTGTGTTCGTGTGTGTGTGTGTTCGTGTGTGTGTGTGTGTTCTTGTGTGTGTGTGTGTTCGTGTGTGTGTGTGTGTGTGTTCGTGTGTGTGTGTGTGTGTTCTTGTGTGTGTGTGTGTGTGTGTGTGTGTGTGTTTGTGTACGCACGCCTGCACGTGTCCCAGGTTGTAAAGACAAGAGTTCAACCTTGGATGCTGTTCCTCAGTACAAAGTCTCTCACTAGGATCTGAAACATGCTAGTTTGCCCAGGTTACTTAGTAAGTCTCAGGTATCCTCATGTGTCCACCTTTTAAGACTTGGGACTGCAAGCATGTTCCTGGCTGTTTACAAGCATTCTGGGTATAAAACATGGCTCTTCTTGCTTTTATGGAAAGCACTTTATCGAGTGAGCTATCTTCCAAGCCTCTATTTAATATTTTTTATGTTTGGGAAATCTAAATATAATTACACCATATCACCTTTTCATATTCTCTGTTTACCTTTTCCATGTATTACCTTTCTCTCTCTCAAATCTACAACCCTTTCTGTGTATTAACTTGTTTATTCTTTAACAATTTTGTATGCATACGGATAGAATTTTGGGTCACTTTCACCCTCATTACCCTCTCTTCCATCTCTTTCTTCCCATCAAATGATTCTTCCCCACAAGGTTCTTCTTACTTCAATTTTTTAAATTCTCTTATATATTACATCCTGTTGGCAGTTTCCCCTCCCTCTGTTACTCCTAGTCCCTTCTTTTCACACACACACCCCCAATCCACTCTTCTTCCATTTCTCTTCAGAGAGAGAACCAGCCTCCCAGGGATATCACCAAACATAGCATATGAGGTTACAATAAGACTAAGCACTTCCCTTTATATTAAGGCTGGGAGAGACAACCCATCAAGAAGAAACATGTCCCAAAAGCAGGCAAAAGAGTCAGAGATAGACCCTGGTCTCACAACAGCATGATATATACAGCTGTCACATATATGCAGAAGGCCTGGATCAGAACTGAGCAGGCTCCCTGATTCTTGGTTCAGTCTCTGTGAGCCCCTATGAGGCCAGGATAGTTATTATATGAGTTTTCTTGTGATGTCCTTCACCTGTCTGACTCCTACAAACCTTTTTCACTCTCTTCCACAGGATTCCAGGAGCTCTGCCTAATGTTTGGCTGTAGGTCTCTGCATTGGCTCTCATTAGTTACTAGATAAAGCCTCTCCAATGACAAGTTTTTAAGGCTCTGGTTTACAAATAAAGCAGAGTATTATTAGGAATCATTTCATTGGCTTCCTATCCCCACAGAGGTGTGGTTCTATTCTAGGTTTTGAGCTCCTGGGTCCTGATGCTCTGGGCAGTCTCGGAGGATGGCTCCCTCATGTGGCATGGGTCTCAAGTTGAACCAATCTCAATGTCTTTTTTTAATTAATATTTTTGTTATTGATTTCATTACACTGGAGCATGTGAAGTTTTTTGGAACATGTATCTTACTCTCCTTTGGAAAATGAATAGAATCAATTTTGATAATGTAATGTAGATGACTCTTACTTTTTTGTTTGATGTTGAGAGAGAAGGTCTGACTACATAGCCTTTGCTAGCCTGGAGTTAGCCTGCTGTTGAACTCACAAAGATCTGCCCACCCCTGCCTTTCAAGTGCTGGGATTAAAGGCCTACACCACCATGTTCAACCCCGTTCCTTTCCCTCTTAAACCTTTCTTTTGGGACAAGCTCCATTCCTTCTTTCATGTCTTTTTTCTGTGTGTGATATATTGAATTAATTAGAGTTTCTTGCCAAAGCATGAGTAGGAGATTGTTTACACAGAAGCAAGGGCAACTTGTCAAAGGCTACACCACTGAAGAAAAGATACAACCTCTTCTAGCAACCATTATTTGCCAAGGGCTAATTGTCTCTCAGGTGGGAGTAAGTCCGCACTGGCCCCTCCCTCATCCTTGATTAAATGTTGTGTAGGTCTTGTGCAGATAGCCACAGCTGTAGTGAGTGTGTGGATGCCTTGTATAGCAGACACAACTCAAAGCACTTCTCCCCTCCTCTATAACATTTATTAAACTATAATCTTCTGAGAAGACAGAAGTTCTGACTTGATAATTCCCCATGGACTCACACGAGCTCACAGAGACCGAACCAAAAATCAGGGAGCCTGCTCAGTTCTGAGCCAGGCCCTCTGCATATATGTAACAGCTATATATATTGTGCCTTCCCCAATGAATGCGCATTGCTATACAGCAGGTGCTCAATGAATATTTACTAAACAAATGAACAAATAGGCGAGGGAAGCCGCTGTGAACAGGGCTGATAGTTTCCTTCATCCTTTGAGCTGGGAAACAAAGGAGATGAGCAGGAATTTCTGCTACACATCCTGCTAGATCTTTACCACCAATGCAGAGTTCAGATCTTGCTCTTTGCCAGGGCAGGGGTCAGGCTGACCCTTCTGTAGCCCCACTAGAAATTTTGTTTCAGTTTCCACATGACAGGTTTTTCCCGCTGCAAAATGAGTCTGCTGCCAGTCACACTCTACTGCTCTTCAATGTCTTCTGGGCATGCCTATGAGTATCTGTCAGCTCAGGTACCAGTTTGACAGTCTGCTAATCACAAATGTCCACAGAAGTAGCTGAGAAAGACTCCAAGGAAGTATTCCTATGGAGACAACGCATGAAACCCCAGGCCAAGGGGCTCTTGGTCTTTTGAAATAGACATTCAGTTCCGGGAGGTAGTGACATGCAGGGTATCTTTCTTGGTATTCTCCATACTATTTTCTAAGACACAGTCTCTCCCGGAACCTGGAACTTACTGATATAGCTGAGCTGGCTGTCCAGCTCTGCGTTTCTAGAAGCCAGGAAAGTAAGCCAGGATAATTGTTAGTTCAAGGTCAGCCTGGGCTACATAGCTAGGTCAAGGAAAACTTGAGCAACATAATGAGATCCTGTGTTAAGAAAACAACCAAAGGAGAAAGAGAAGATGGGAAGAGAAGAGAAAGACCAAAGGAATGGAAGAAGTAAATGAACAAGGGAAGGACGACCTCCTCAGCCCATAGTGCTTATCTTCTTTATTTCTGATTCCCTGATTCTTTGTCTCAGGTTCGGTTAGCCTAGAGGTAAAAGAATCCTATAAGCCCTACCAGGTCCAAACCTCTAACCTTATCAACTCTTGTGAGGAAGAAAATAAAAAAGACAAGAATTTGGGTAAAAGCTGGGTACAACAGCATAAGTACCTGTAATTTCCAGCATGTTCCCACAAGGTGTAGAAGGTTAGGTCCAACATGACCTTTGATCATATGATCATCATTGTACATGCACACCAGGACAAAACACACACACATGAGAGAGAGAGAGAGGGAGAGAGAGAGAGAGAGAGAGACAGAGACAGAGACACAGACACAGAGACAGAGACAGAGACTAGAAAGGAAGAACAGGAGAAGAGAGATCAGGGCAACTTCAATTTCAGTGACTGGGTCCTGAAGAGAAGGCTCATCAGTTGAATATATACTTCTCTGCAGAGGAATGGAGTTCAGTTTCCAGCACCCACTTTACAGGTGGGATCATGTTAAGTCTAATTCCAGAGGACTCAATGTCTGTATCTGGCATCCACAGACACTCCCACCAAAACACACCAATGTATGCACATAAACATAAGTAAACCCTTTTTAAACATAGAAAAGGATAAAGCAAGCTGAAACTTATCCTCCCTCCCTCCCTCCCTCCCTCCTTCCTCCCTCCCTCCCTCCTTCCTCCTTCCTCTCTCTGTCTCTGTCTCTGTCTGTCTCTGTCTGTGTTTCTGTCTCTGTCTGTCTGTCTGTCTGTCTGTCTGTCTGTCTCTCTCTCTCTCTCTCTCTCTCTCTCTCTCTCTCTCTCTCTCTCTCTCCTGACTATGGGCACAATGTGACCAGCTGTCTCAAAGTGCTGCTTCCAGGCCTTCTCCACCATTGTGCACTGTCTCTTTAAGCAATTAAACAAATAAACCTGTCATTTCTGAAGTTTTCTCTGTCAGGTATCTGATCACAACAAGAAGAAAAGTAGCCAGCACATAGATTAGGGTGTGTGTGTGTGTGTGTGTGTGTGTGTGTGTGTGTGTGTGTGTGTGTGTGTGTGTGTGTTTGCGCGCGCGCGCACAATTGTGTTTCAGGAAAGGTGTTTCAGTTAATGTCAGAGTAAATATAGCATACTAGTCCTAAAAGATTACAGCGGAGTTGAAAATTGCCCTTCCCATGAGCATCTGGACACATTCTTCACAGCTTTCTGGTGCTCCTGGTGTAATCAAGCCTCATGTGACAGTATCCACTAGTCCATATTCAATCTGGATCTTTCGAGGTGAGAAGATACACCTTTAATTGAGATCTTTTTGAGGTAGGAAGATCTACCTTTAATCTGGAACATACCTTCTGGTTCTACCTATTTAAAGGACATGGAAAAAGAAAGTTTTCACTCTTTGCTGCTTGTTCTCCATCTCGCTGGCAGGTCTATTCCTTCACTGGCATTAGCGCCTACTTCTGGATTCTGGAATATACTGAAGACCATAAACTGAAACATTCAGCCTTGCAGACTAAACAACTACTCAGTTCTTTGACCTTCTGTTGGTAGACAGATACTGTTGGACTAGCTGGATGATACCCTGTTAAATATTCTAATAAATCCCATTTTGCAAGTTCTGTTCCTCTGGGGAACACCAACTAATAAAACATCATTCTAAATTGCATTGAGAAGCCATGTACATGAAGTTGGAAAGATGTACCAATAGTTAAGAGGAGAGCATGCTTTCACAAGATCTAAATTTCGATCAAGAATCCTTACTAGGTAGCTCACAACTGCTGGAAAATCTAGCCTTAGGGCTATCCGATATCTCTGACCTCTGTGGACAGCTGCGGTAATGTGCACATACATAATACAGACAAACACATATAAAGTATTTAAAATAAAATAAATATTAAAGTAAACCTGTGGAAGGATGTGGGGTAGCTCATTTAGTAGAATGATTGCCTAGCATACATAAAGCATTGAATTGCATCCCTAATACCCCACAAACTGGGAATAGTAGTAACTTGAATACTTCTAATATATACACACGAAGACCACAAGTTCAAGGCCATCCTTAGCTACATAACAAATTTGAGACCAGCCTGTGGCATGTGAAACCCTGTTGGTGAGAATAGAATAAAATAGGTCAGATAAGGAAGGGACTGAAAAGCAGCACTTCTCAGAATGTCCTTCCTGGAGGAAAGAAATGCCAAAGGGGAGTTCTGGTTCCCGGTTTCATTTTATCGCTATCTTTGCCTGGAAGCTGGATGTGAGGATGTGACTGAAACTGAGAGATGTACTGGGCACCTCACTATTCTTCATCACTCAGCCAACTGACCAGTTCATCCTCTTCCCTGTGTCACATCCAGTTTCTGTCCCAAGTCCTGTAATAAGCCTCCTAGACTAGAAGTAGATGGTTCCCCACTTCCTGGAGCCTGCACATCTATACAGGAGCTCTGCACTCTCTCCTTCTCATGAACTCCCATCTATGAGTCCATAATCAAACTCTAAAATTCACCCTCTATGGTCCATGAATTTTACTGATTCAGTTGTTTTGTGTAACTGTGAGTATCCCAATCTCTAACTCCTGAATTAGACCTTGTGTACTCTGGACTCAAAAATACCCTCAAATTTCACATATTAATATCTCAAAGGGAGAAGAACAATCACATGTAATAATTAATCTATATCCCCAAGAACTATGTAAGTGTGGATTGTGATAATCACATGATTAAACAAGGGCACATCTCTCAGAATGTGGCCCTTCATGAAGCCATTCATCAATCTACTTCATGGCATCAGGCTGATATAATTATATAGTAAATATATTTATTTTGTTAAAAAATTAAAATTTGTTATTTGGATGTTTTGTAGGAAAATGGAGGTCATCATTTTAAATCAAATAAGCCACACTTAGAAACACAAACACTGAATGTTTTCTTTCATATGTGAAATCTAGATTTACAAAAAAAAAAAAAAAAAAAAAAAAAAGCCTTGAAAAAAGATGTGAATTATTTGTAAAGAGGAAATAACCAGGAGAAATTGTAAGAGGTGTACAAACAAGAGTAATAAGGAGCAAATGCATGTATAAAATGTCATACTAAATAAATTATTTAATACAAATAATATACAATAATAACCCATGTTTATTGCTACTCTCTTTACAAAAGCTAGAAAATGGAATCGTCCTAAATTTGCAACGATTGGTGAATAGATAATAAAATAGTACATACATAATGGAATTTTATTCAGCCACAAAAACTATGAAGTTTTCAGAAGATACAGGAAAATATAAGTGGGTCAACCCAGCTTCATAAAAACAAATATGATATGTTCTATTTTTAATGTGCATCTTAACTTCCAATTTTGATATATGTATATTTGTGGAGGATTGTTTGTAGTTAACAGGAAACCAGAAAGGGGACCAGGATAGATGGTAAAAGAGCTTTTCAGGAAGAAACATAGAAGAAGTAATAGAACATGTCATGTAAAAATTATAAAGGGTTACATGGGGTGGGAGGCAGGGAGATTGGAGAGAGAAGTGGAACAGAGTGTTAACTAAAACTAAACATGTATGAAAATGACATAAGGAAACCTGCTGCTCTGAATGCTGAGATTTTTTAAGAAGAAGAAAATAAAAGAAAAACCACTAAGGCTTGCTGCCAAGGGTTAATATTGCAAAATTTAAAATAAATAAGGTTTTGGCTAGAAACAATTTTAAATATTAAAAAAATGCCAAAAAGAATACAATAGGTGTAGATGCAATGTCTACTTGAAAAAGTAAAAGGTAAGCACTTACTATGTCTGCTCCTGAGTGAGAGTCTGGCCACGGCTGTGTCCCTGAGTGTGCTAAGTATAGATGATCATGTGGAAAGGGATGCTTTGGGGGTCTCTGGCCTCCTGGATCCCATCCTTGGTCTCTAGTACCTGGCTTCCAGGGCCTCAGAGGGACTATTGGCTTTCCAGGTGACTTTGAAGGGACTGGGCTAGCTCCTGCCTTTCTGATGAGCTTTCTCTGGTTCATCTGCTTTTTGCCATCCACAGATGAACCATTGATGTTTCTCACTTGGAGCAGTGGGTATTTTCTGGGTGGTCTTCCAGAATAGAGCATCTCAGGGTACAATCCCGCTATAAAAGGCTGAGACGTGGCTGCATGGTTGTCACCCAGGATTCCTGTGGTTGTAAAGAGGCCTTGCACGGTACTGGAGTCCAAGTGTACAATTCCTCCTGTGGAGAAGAGAGAAAGGAAAAGGATCTGTATCATTTTTTTCTTACACAAATTTAAAAAAAAAAAATTGAAAACAAATGAGTTTCACATGGGGGTAATCCCTAAAAATATTTACATGACAGACACCCATCATTGCAAACAAAGAACCATGTTCTACCATTTATTGAGTAACCTAGGTATATTCTTCACTGATCTTGAGTCTTCTTTGTCTTTCCAGTAGTTTGCATCAATATTGGAAAAAGAGCAATATCTACCTTTTATCAATATAGAAGCATTTGTTAAAATGTAGGTGGAAGGACTGGGGAAATGGCTCAGTTGATAAGGCACTAGGCATGCAAGCACAGGGACCTAAGTTTAAGTAAAAAGCCAGGCATGGGCAATCATGCCCCGAATCCTGGCTCTAGGGAGGCAGTAACAGAAGAAATTTTGAGGCTCTCTGGCCAAAAAATATAGCCTAATTAGCAAACACCAGGCCAATAAGAAAGCTTGATTTTTTTGGAATGTCCACTATCCCCAATACTGTTCATATTGTGCTCAAAGTACTAGCTGAAGCAATAAGGCAGGAGAAGGAAAAAAGAGATACGAACAGCCAATGAATAAGTGAAACTCTCTCTTTACAGGTACCAAGATACTAATATACATTAGAAACCCCACAGATTGGGCCAAAATTTTCCAAAAATTATAAACAAATTCAACAGTGTGGCAGAACACAGAATCAACTTGGTACAAATCACGAACTTTTCTACATACCAACAACAAACACACAGAAAAGATGATGGACACACTCCTATGCACAATATCTTCAAGGAACTGAGAGAGTCTGCTTTAAGAGATAAAGCAAAGAGTGATAGGCCAGGCTACCCAATGCTCTTCTCGCTTCTGCCTTGTGTGCATATGCCACATAGGTACAAACCACACACACACACACACACACACTTCCACACATATGCGCACATTAAAAGTAAAAAAAAAAAAAATGGGTGGCTGTGAGGATGGCTTTATGATTTAGACCACTGGCTACTCTTCCAGAGACGCTGAGTTTGATTCTCAGTAACTATGTGACAGCTCAGAAGCATCTGTAACTCCAGTTCCAGGGGCTGCACAGCCTTCTTCTGGCGTCTGTGGGTACTAGGCATGCATGTGAAATACAGACACACATACAGGGAAAACACCCATACACACAAAGCAAAGGATACAATAATATTCATATAATAATAACAATGATAATTTAAAAATTAAAAAGTCAGATTTGATAAGCTAATAGTTTTTGCTGTATACAGTACATGTTTGAGAAAACATATTCATATGTATCCATGCTGTTTGATCTATTTCAAGCATACACTCCTACACACGTATATATCATATATACAGCACTGTAGATATTTGAGAAGACAGTCTCCTGTTTTTTGAATTTTTTTCAAACAAAAAACATAATTCCTGGGCTCACGGTGGACAGCTATAGTCTCAGTTCTTAAGAAGTTTAGATCGCAACTTCTGGACTGACACCTCAAATATGACCCTCTATGTCAAAGCATAGAGACAGTGGGCTAGAGCAGTAGGGGTCACAGATTTTTCCCCAATAATCTGAAAATGCAGTAATTAGAAAAGTGCAGTAAACCCTGGGCTATATAGTGAGTTCCAGGCCAATTTAGGTTACATACATCTCATCAAAAAAAGAAAGAAGATCAATAGTCGAATATAATGGCCACTAGCTATTCTTGTGGTATGAAGTAGACCTCTTAAAGTATATTATTTTCATGTAACCGTATTTTTATTATTATTCTCAGACAGTGAATGATGGCCCTAACCTCTGACAACCCCTGTTCTTCTCTCAGCAAATATGAAATCAAACAATCCCCTTCAAATTCCACACACAAGTGACATTCTTTGAGATTTGTCTTTCTTTTACTGGCTTATTTCACTTAATGTAATCTTCTTCACGTTTATCATGTTAATGCAAACAGTGGGATTTTTTTTTAATTATTACATTTTATTTGTTGTGTTATGGTGGTAGTGTGCATACCACAGCACATGTGTCAAAGTCAGAGGACAACTTGAAGGTTGTCAGGTTTGGCTGAAAGCATCTTTACTGGCAAAGCCATCTCTCTGGTTCCTCATTTCTTTTTTTTTTTTTTTTTTTTTTTTTTTTTTTTTTGTGGCTGAAAAGCATCCCATTGTGTTTGTACCCAACATTTTCATTTTTCATCCATCTGTTGTTGGGCACTCAGGTTTATTTTGTCCTTATGAAGTATTTCTATTAACATAGAGAGCAACTGTCTTTTCAACATACTAACTTCAATTCCTTTGTACATGTTCACACTGTTTTCCACAAAGGCTGAACTACTTTTTGCAGTGTTATTTTGGATTACTTAGTCTTGGCTCTCAGAGGCTTCTTATGTATGCAGGATGTTTAAACAGTATCCACAGATTAGATTCTTCCAATCACATATAAGTGATATTTTCCCTCCCTTTCTATGTATTTCAAACAGCAACAAGTCTAGATAAGACAAATATCTTCCTAGAAGCAAGGTGTACTACAACAATGTAGCTGAGGATGACCTTGAACTCATAACTTTCTTGCCTTTAACACAGGAGACACATTATTGTTAAGGAGCCACATTGTTAAACATTTTTATTTAGTCTCTATAACTTAAAAGAGTAAGATGGTGTCCTAAGCCTAATGTATCCCGCAAACCATGGTTTTCAATCTACACTGAACTTGTTTTTGTTTTTTGTTTTTTTTATTAATTTATTCTTGTTACATCTCAATGTTTATCCCATCCCTTGTATCCTTCCATTCCTCCCCCCCCCCCCATTTTCCCATTATTCCCCTCCCCTATGACTGTTCCTGAGGGGGATTACCTCCCCCTGTATATTCTCATAGGGTATCAAGTCTCTTCTTGGCTACCAGCTGTCCTTCCTCTGTGTGCCACCAGGTCTCCCCCTCCAGGGGACATGGTCAAATGTGAGGCACCAGAGTACGAGAGAAAGTCATATCACACTCTCCACTCAACTGTGGAGAATATTCTGACCATTGGCTAGATCTGGGAAGGGGTTTAAAGTTTACCTCCTGTATTGTCCTTGGCTGGCGCCTTAGTTTGAGCGGGACCCCTGGGCCCAAATCTGCCTATCATATTGTTCTACTTGTAGATTTCTAGGACCCTCTGGATCCTTTTATTTTGCTATTCTCCCATGCGTCTCTCATTTAGAGTCCCAATAGGATGCCCTCCCCTCTGTCCCAGTTTCCTGGTAAGTGAAGGCTTTTGTGGGACATGTCCCTTGGGCTAGTATGCAGATATAAGTGAGTATATACCATTTGATTCTTTCTGCTTCTGGGTTAACTCACTCATTATGATCATTTCTAGCTCAATCCATTTATCCACAAATTTCGGGAATTCTGAATCCCATAATGTATACCTACCTGTTTGCTGGCTGTACTCCTGAGTCTGTGATATATGCTTGCCCTTTGCCTTCTGAAAATGTATCCTCCCAGTTATCACTTTCCAAACTTCCTTTCCAGATGATATATTCTTGTACTTATTTTTATAACCTCTTTTCTAATGGCCAGTTATCCCAACATCTGTTTTCTATCACACTTATCTATTCAACTGGCAGCCTTAAGCCCCAAGACCTCCATTCTCTGTCTAGGTGCCTAGGTGCTAACAAGCAATTATCTTGACAGCTGTTTTCTATCAACCCTTCCCCGTAAAAGGGAACTTCAAAAGCCAGTGAAGGGATGCTCTCTAAAATCCCAGCTTAGGTGGAGACAGTTGTCTGGCCAGTCCCTTGTGCTCCTGTAAATAAAGCTTGCTTAATCAGGCAGTTGTGGGAATGTTTTCTTCTCGGGTCTAACAGCGTGTATCACCATGAGTGCTGGAAATTGGATGCAAGGCTTTGTGCATGCTGAGCAAGCACTCTATCAACATCTTATTCTCAACAGTCTGAACTAATCCTGGAAATAAATGTATGCTCTTGAGGGGATACACACAGTCCCTAATCAATCATTTAAATATTTAGGACGTTACTGACAATCTCAAGTCCATTTATAGCCCTACCAGCAATTTATCACATCAATCTCAGAGCCCATAGTCCACAAAAAAAAAAAAAAAAAAAAAAAAAAAAAAAAAAAGGTTAGTTCCTATGTTAATGAAGGACAGGATGTACTAACACTAACTACTGTGTCTTGGTATTTTTAAATGTAGCAAGAAGATAATCCTTTTTCATGTTCCACTTGCTCTACTCCCCTTAAACATGTCATGAAAACCTCATAGTCTTTTGTATTAGTCAATACTAAAAGACCCATCAGGCTAGTTTATAAAGATGCTATTTAGTCATCTAGGGGGTCAAGTACAGAATGCCTGCATCATGTTAGCTCTGGGGAAGATCTCATGAAGATAATGTCATAATAGAGGGAGCAAATGCAAGTGGATAGAGCTTATGGACAGATAGCAAGCAGAGGTCTAGCTGTCTTATAGCAGACAACTCTCTTTGGGACTTGTTTAGAGTGCCAGATTACTTTCCTCACTTTAAATAACAACACAGTAATGGCCCTATGACCTCCCACTGTGATCCACTAAATGTCCCACCATCTCTCAATATCATCATATTGGGGACTGAGCTTATCATGCATGGACCATAGGGGTTTATCCTAGTTTGTTTGATGTCAACTTGACACAATCTAGAGTCATCAGAGAGAAAGGGGCCTCAGGTAAAAATATGCCTTTATAACACTGGGCGGTAGGCAGGCCAGTGGGGCATTTTCTTAATTGGTGATTGATACAGGAGGCTCAGCACTTTGTGGATGAGGCCACACCTGGGCTGGTGGTTTTGGCTGCTATCAGAAAGCAAGCTGAGCAAACCATGAAGAGCAAGCCAGTGAGAAGCACCCCTGTATGGCCTCTGCATCAATTCCTGCCTCCAGGTTCCTGCCCTGCTTGAGTTTCTGTCCTGACTTTTGTCGATGATGAGCAGTGATATGAAAGTATAAACAAAATACATCCTTTCCTCCCCCACTTGTTCTTTGGTCATGGTGTTTCATTGCAGTAATAGTAAACCTAAGACAGGGGCCAAACTACTTCCAAATTATTCATTTTCTCTACATTCTTAAAGGATCCTCTTCATCTCTGAAAACAATGGGACACAAGAATGAATTTGGAGAAACAGATCTTATAAGGTTTCTCAACTTTATTACCACGGGATCATATTTTTGGCTAGCCAGTCTTCTAAATTTTATCCACATTTTCATCAGGCTGGGCCTGGGGAGATGGCTCCTCTGGTGAAGGGCTTTCTGTGTAAGCATGAGAAGCTGAGGTTGTTGCAGAGAACCCATGGAAAAGGCAGGTCCAGCTGGACTTCCCATTATCCCAGTGCTGGGGAAGGGGGAACAGGAGGAGTCCTTGGACTCAGTGGTCAGCCAGTTGGGCTGAATCCCTCAGCTCCAGGTTCAGTGAAGAGACAATGTTGTCCTCTTGCCTCCCTTGTCACAAACATATACATCCATGCAGCCATGGCCATAAATGCTCATAATACATAACACAGAAAGAGAGAGAGAGGAGGTGGGGGGAGAGGGACGAAGGGAGGGAGAGGAGGGAGAGAGTCTTATGCTTGTACACATAGCACAGGCTTTCCTATTCCTTTGAGTCTTCATTTTCAAAGGCTTTTTTCCCACATAAAACTTATATTAAAACTGCATGTTCCTTTTCAGTTAATCTGTTTTGTTGTAGGGTCATACCAGTCATGCCTAAAGAGGAGGATATTTTCATTGGTGTGATGTGAACGCCTGTATATCTTTCACCCAAAGTGAAAAGAGGCACTACAAGATGAAACTTAAATGAGGAAATGAGAGCAAAGGGAAAGAAAGAAATGGCTGCTTTTAAACGGCTATGTTTGCATTTTTTTCTCTAAGGTGCTTTAGTAGTAAAGGAAAGTTCTGTGTAAACATGGCCATGAGCCAATGTAATGTGAGAAATGTAATCAGCTTATAGCAACCACTGCCTAAGGGAGTAGTCTAAGGTGAAGCAGTTTTTTTCCTCTCTTTCCAACCTTTTAATTTCTCTTAAATAAATTGTTTTCTAATAACATTTGAGTTTCACTAAGGCCTTAATGTTTGAGTGAACATTTTTGTTATATATATATATATATATATATATATATATATATATATATATATATATATATATATATATATATACACACACACACACTTGTAACATCTATATAGCATATATTTATATATATATATATCACATTGTGTGTGTGTGTGTGTGTGTGTGTGTGTGTGTGTTTGTACAGTGTATGTGTATGTGAATGAGTGAAGTCATTCACTGGCACTATATAAGGACCCTTGCTCTTATGCTCTTAATCCTGGAACCTTCAGGGTAAAAGACAAGAACCAACACAAAAATTGTCCTCTGACCTCCAAGTGTGCTGTGGCATGTACACACACTCTCTCTCTCTCAATTTGCATTAAAAAATTTTTAAATTCCTCTAGATGCTAAGATATTTCTATCACTAGATAACAGTGGCTACTGTGCACTTGAGAAACTTTGCAGCAAAGTCCCTGGTATATATGATAATTCTTATCTTATGGATTTAGTCATTTTTATAACCAACTATCAAAGTGAATGATCACTCAGATACTTCACGGGTAGAGAAATTAAGGCTTGGGGATCTGATATACCAGAATGGCACAGGTAGGATGGGCCAGGATGTTATTCGTGAGGAGTTTAGGATGGCTGAAGTCCCAGTGGTTCAGATGCAGCATCACTGCAAAAGCACAATGCACTCAGTAGAAACTGCAGCTTAAATGGCAATCTTTTTCTAGGCTATCTATGTTCAATATGATTGGACTAATGCAAGAAAGAAGGTTACACACCACAACACTTATTAAGCCAATTAAGAGTGTAGTGAGTCTTTTACTTAGCCTACTGACCAAGAACGCCAGAATGACTCCTGGTACCAAAACAAGGCAGGGTACAGTTTTCAAAGTCAAAAGGCTGCTATCATAAGATACCGGCTGCAGGACAAAGGTTGTTTGTTTGTTTGTTACACAAGAGATCCTTTTCCAGCAGGGAGAGAGGAACACTTTACTCTCTAAGATGCCTTACAAAAATACTTTTTCAGAAGAATCTAAAAAATCTTACGTTTTCATGCAGTTGAGAGTCAGGAGGCAAGGAGATATAGGTTCAGGGTAACAAGGCACTGTCAAGGAACTATAGCTCCCTTCGAAACCCATGATTAAGATGAGGCAGGATAAAAAAACATCAAGAATTATGGAGACACCAGAAAAGAAAGGAATCCCTAACCTTGAAGCCTGGTTGAAGCTCAGAAGCAAGAATTCTAAAAGTATTAGCGGCTGCTTAAGGCTTTTCTTGCTTCTCAGCTCTAAGCTGCAATTTTCTATAAATCTGACCAGAACCCCCCTTTAAAGTGTGCATACCCTAAACCCTGGTGGAACCCTATTGGCCCCTTGGTTTTTTTCTTTATTAGAGAGAAGGGGGTAAAAGGAAAGAAAGATTTCTTAGTAATTTTCAAAAAGGTAATTTGTGATCTACCAATAAGACAAGACAGTATCACTCTATCTTATGGCAAATCTTACTTTCTACATCTTTCTGCAAATCTTACTTTCTGCATCCTCTCTGTCTCTGTCTCCCTCACTTTCTGTTTTTCTCAGGGAAGCCCACACCCATGCTCCTGAATATGCCCTATTTTCCTCCTTTCTCTGTCTCTCACTGTCTTTCTGTTTCTTTTTTTTTTTTTTTTTCAGAGAAGCCCACATCCATGTTCCTGAATGTATCCTATTTCTTCCCCAAGTGCCTGTCTTTCTCTATTAACACTCATGCTTAAGTCTATATTAAACTGCCTTCAATAAAAATCACCAACTCGGCTTCATAATGGGTCATCTTAAAATTCTTTTCTGCACTGAAGCTTCAAGTCCTAGTGTGGTTGAGTCAAAGTCTCTAAAAGAACACCCGAGGCTGATGAGGGTGACAGAGTGGAGCTGGTCACCCCTCTGTGAACTGCTGTTAAGGAGAAGGAATTAATACTTCACAGTGTCGGTAAACTATGAGGCTCATGTTCTGGGCTGTTATGCCTGTATAACTCTGTACAAAGGGTTATAACTTTTATATTCCAGCATCACTAATTTGGCTTCAATCACAGAGCATGTGCTTTCTGTATGCATGCTGTGTTATGTATTAGTCTTGATGTGGAGGAGTTTCCAATTCTCTGTTTCATTGGCTTCTTTCTTACGTTAATCACTGTGTGTGCTTCATGAACACGTGTAAGTACATGTTCATAAGCATATGTGTGTAGAGTGGAGATCAGAAGTCAATAATGAGTGTCTTCCTCAATCACTTCTCCACGTTATTCATTGATTGATTGATTGATTTTTCAGACAGGTTCTCTCATATAGGCTGGAAACCACTGATTTCGTTAGCCAGGCTGGCCAGGAAGGCCTAGGGATTCTTCAGTACCTAGTGCTAGGGTTATAGGCATAAACCATGGTGCTCAGCATTTACATAAGTGCAAGGATCTGAACTTATGTCCTTGTGCTTACACAGCAAGTACTTTACCAAGTAAGCTATTTCCCCAACATCTCACATGCTAACTTTGAAATCTCTGAAATATCTTCTTTCTTCCCTACTCACCTACTTTAGCTATATTAAACATGTTTTTTATTTGGAATATTTACAATGTGTGATGACATCATTAGGATGTTCCCAAGAAATTGTCACCATCATGGATAAGCCTTGTCATATCCAGGCTGACAGAACTGAACCCAGGCCAATAACATGCAGGTATGAACAGCGTAGATATGATAACTTATCAGTGTCACCAAGAATCATTTCCCCGTACACAAAGCAAATAAATATCTCCAGCAAGCAAATACACATCTTGCAAACTGTAGGCTCAGCATGTGGCAGTTGGGGTGATGGTGGTAGTGGGGTGTGTGTGTGTGTGTGTGTGTGTGTGTGTGTGTGTGTGTGTGTGTGTGTGTTGGGGGCAGGCTTACAGATATTGGGGCTCAGAAGGATAAAATGCTTTCTCATAGGTCTTTTCTTTCCCCCTCCTCCAACCATAGGTTTCTTTTCCTCTCTTCACTGTCTTTCCTTCCCTTTTATTTTTTCTTCCTGTGAGAGGATTTCACATAGCACAAACTAGCTTCAGACATGCTAAATACCTGAGGCTGTCCTTGAACTTTTCCTCTTCCTATTTCCACCTTCCAAATACTGAGATTACAGATGTGAGCCCCCTGTACCCCGTGTGTGCTGGAGGTTGAACCATGCATGCTCCACTATTCTTTACATGGAATTTGTCATACACACACACACACACACACACACACACACACACACACACACACGGAACCCTGTCCCTGAGAGATTAATAGCTTCAGTAGACATTGAGATGCTGTGAGTTTGAATGAGAGGAAAAGCTTTTTAAAATTCAACATTTGCAAAGCATCCTATGGGCCAAAAACCCACAGGGATAGGATACATTAAAGCATGCAAAAAGGTTAAGATCATAGGCACATAGCGTTGAACAATGGGGAAGCTCATGGTTTCATGCTTGAGCATTGTTTCTCCAGCAACCTGAGATGCAGGAAGTTCCCACATGCAATTACTTTCTATTGCCTGTATCTTTCTCTTCTGGCTGCTAGGCCCAGGGTTCAGGGCACAGGTGATATTGAAATCGACTTTGTTACTGATGAGCCCTTAAGTGCTGTCCTCTTTGTTCCCTATTGGGAACCTTAACAGAAATGTGCCATTTTTTTTTCTTACAAAGTGACATCTACCTCCAAAGTGCTATAGAGTAAATCAGTCAGCCACAATTTGCATCTCCTTGGTCTCCAGTGAACTCTTTCAAATAGGGACCTGTTGATTTTCTATGCAGTGGATTCTTAACAGACTTGGCAACATTAGTCTAATCATTTAAAGCATGAGCTTAAAGCATAAACTCATTCTTAACAATTACAATAGTGTTTCTTTTAAGTTGTTTGTTTTTTGTTTGTTTGTTTGTTTTCTGTTTTTTTTTGTTTTTTGTTTTTTTGGTTTTTTGTTTTTGTTTTTGTTTTTGTTTTTTTTTTTTTTGCTTGTTTGTTTTTTTAGTTCACATAAGAATGTAAGTTCCAAGTGGCAAGTAAGATGGAAGATTAAAGGAGGAGGTCGCTGACAGCTAGGAGGAGGCAGCAGACTGCTGGGAAATCCAAATAGCCTCCCCAATGGGTCCCCCCTACAGGCTTCCTCAAGAGGCCCACCAGCAACGGTGTGGTCAGCAGCCCCAACTCCACCTGCATGGCAACCCTTCTGGTCAAGTACCTTGCACAGCGGAAGGCAGAGTACTCAGAGGCACAGAGAAGGATCCTGGGCAGTGGCAGCCCTGAGGAGGAGCAGGAGGAACCCACTTCGACAGGCCAACCAGGATCTCCCAACCAGAAGACAGCAGGCAGCCCAGCAATGTGATCAGACCGCCTCTGTGTCACAAGGCTTCAAACAGCACAGATAAATGCGGACAAGAAAGGATGCCACTGCCACTGCAATCGCTTCCTGGATTGTCTGTCATGAGTAGCACTGGACTTGAGCAGAGGGAACGATCTGATTTACTTCACTGTGATCTCCCTTGCTCCGCTGCCCACTGTGACCTTGAACCCCATGCACTATGACCTCTACTACCTTTCCTACTGTGACTGACATGTTGACAAGGGCTGTCCCAAATCAATAGAAAGGGAAAAGGTGGGGACTAGGGGAGGATTGGGGCAACCTACCAAGGACTCAGAGAAGAGGGTCAGACACTGCCACTTAGCCATTTGGGGTAAAGCCAGTGCCAGCAATAACAGTTTATCGTGATCATTAATTTGGGATTTCAAACACAAATGAGAACTCCCCCCACCGACCCCAAGTGCATGTCACTATCACTTAAAAGCAAATTCCATTGAAAATATCTTTTTCCTTTTTTTTTTCTTACTATGTTTGTTTATACAAAAATCTGATTTGCAAGAAAAAGTGCATGGGAGGGATTTTAGTAGTTTAATGAATTTTTAATTGAGAAAGGGTTGTTTGGTAGTCACTTAAAGATGTGTCTAGGGAATTTGCTAGAAACGTTAACCAATAGGATTTTTGAGAGCTTAGCTCCTGTATTCCTACCGCCACTTCAAACAGTGCAGATAAATGCGGGAAGGGGGCCAGGCTTGGAAGCCCCCACCCCCACCCCTTAGATGAGCATCTGTGGCTATATCGCCTTCCTCTTCCTGTCTTTAAGTAAATTGCAGGCATTGGCTTGGACATCCCCAGGGGGGTGAGAGGCAGGAACCTGAGGCTGCTGTCTCTTTGTCTGTCTTCACAGTACTGTCCCCTCCCCCAGCTCTTCCTGGACTTCGTGAGCCAGGCCTCAGCCCTTCTGGCTAACCACTTCCCATGAGCCACTACTCTGATGTCAGCCTATAACCAAAGGAGCCGGTGGTTCCGGTTTGATGACCATCTTTACTCAGTCCCTTCAGTAAGGGTGCTCCCCACCTACAGAGGGGTGCAGCATAAAAATCTAGTGGGACTGGGTGTCCTTTTCGACCATCTGATTCAGTTACAATGTTGCATACATTTACAGAAGTAAATTTGATTTGTTCAAGTGTTTCTGGATACGTGGTCAATTTTCTGAGACCCTAAGGCAAAACAGGGTGAGTCTGTCTTTGTTTTACCCGTAGTAATGGATGCCAGGAACCTGGTGGACAAAATCAAGCTTGAGTTTTAACAACAATCCGATTTGGGCTTCTCTGATACCCTCCCTGGTTTGTCTTCTTGCCTTAATTCTGTGACTTTTAAAATTCTATCTATTTATGTATTTATTGTATTATTAATGTGTGTGGGTGTGGGCATGTCACTGCAACTATGTAAAAGAGGACATTTGATTGGTTGCCGTCTTCCATTGTAGAGGCAAAATTAATCCCATATCCTATATGTAATTTATATTCTGTAATTAATGATGGTCTGTATGAGAACTTGTCCTCTAGGTGCCCTTCTCCCTGCTGTCTGGGAATGACACCTGCCAGGACTTCCCTAGAGATTCAGCCTCCTAGACCCAACCTGCCTGAAAGTCTACATTTCTGAGACTCAAGACCCCCGCTTATGTTTTTTTTTTTCCTTACTTCCTTGTGATCTCAATCCCTAATTACAGTTTTTCCATATAAACCCATTACCCTTGAAGCTCCGGTATCACTCTCCTATCCTGCCGCATCAGGAAGGATGGTGATCCGAAGCGCTGAGCCCGTGATACAGGACCCTGTGTACATTGCATCGGTATCGAGTCCTGGTGGTCTTTTTGGGGGGGGGGTCTCGTGATCTGGGTAATCTCGGCATAAGACCATCACCTAAGACTTAAGAGTCAAACTCAGTTCGTAAGTCTTTTGCAGGAAAGACCTTCACCCTGTGAGCTATCTCATCCGCCCTAAATTCTGTAGTTTTTAATTTTTCTTTTTAGGTTACCTAATGCTCATAAGTACAGAGGATTTTGTTGTTGTTGTTCATCTTTTAAGTGGGCTTGTAGGCAGGTAAAAGATGGCTCAGTGATTAAGAGTACTTGCTGCTCCTGCTGAAGACCTAAGTTCAGTTTTCAACACCCATGACAGTCTCTCTCACAGGTGCCTGTAAATCCAGCTCCATAGGAACTGTTACCTTCTTGTGGCCTCTATGGGTACCCATTCTCATGTTCACAAACATAAATACATATGATCACATATACACAATTAAAGCTAAAATAGAAGTAAAGATTGTAACACAGAAGAACCACATTTAATTGTCATCTTTGCAGCAGAAACTCTATATCACAAATTTTAAGAAATTCCCTCTTCATACATAATACAGCCAGTCTTCTTTTGCTGCACACAATATACGGATTCCAGAATTTTCTAGAGATAGTAAATCTGTACGTTATTATTTAAAATACCATATCATTTGGCTTTGATCACATGTATCTTTCCATAGACTTTAGTCTCTATATGACCCCATACTGGAAACAATGAAAAGCTATGTAATTTAACAACTGCCTCCTTTAGGGAGTAGGGACAAGAAGTAATCTGTATATGTCTGATGCAGACGTGATTTGTTTAGAATTACTGTTTTCACTGTACACTGGTTGATTTGCAGGTGTGCGTGAATAATATATTGGTTCCTCTCTACTGCAACAGTCTAGGGAGACCATTAACACAGTGGACTATGAACACAGTCTAATCAGTGTTCAACCCTGCATAACCCTTATTCTGATTATTGGTACTACTTCCTGATTGCAATTATTTTACCTTCGTTTAAAGAGGATATTCAGGTGTGGCTGTGTATACCTGTGATTCCATCATTCATGAAGCTGAGGCAGGATAAGCACCACGAGTGGTAACTTAGCCTGGGATACATACTGAGTGCCAAGCTACTTGGCACTCCATAATAAGTAGCTTTCTTTAAAAAAAAAAAAAATCAATATCAACATGTAGAACAGTAGTAGAGTGCCTGCAGGATACATGACGTAGTTGGTTCCATCCCCAGCACTGCATGCATTGCATACAATGGACATGCCTACAATACCATCACTTAAGAAACAGAGGCAAGAGGACAAAAAATTCAGTGTCATCCTTTGCTCCATAGTGAGTGTGAAAGTGGCCTGAGCTACATGAGACTCTGTACTGACAATAAAAAATAATGGACAGTGAGATAGATTCATGGGTAAAAGAAATGGCTACATAAGCCTGACAACTTGAGTTCAATTCCTGGAACCCATGGGAAAAAAAAAAAAAAAAGCTGGAGGTGATTACTATAACCTCTGCACTCCTGTGGTGAGAGAAGCTCACTAGTGTGGAGTAAGGCACAACAAGTGAGACCCTGTCTGAAAATCAGGTCAATGATAATACTGACTCCCCAAAACTGTCCTTAGACAAGACTAACACATCTACGAAAGCAAAACACAAAACCCACTGCATTCCATTGCTTTAGAAAAGTGTACCTATGGTTCAGTTTGTTACCTGAATGGTTAAGGGTTAGGGTGAGATCCTGTTGCTAAGAGCTAGGTTAAGCCATTAACCCTCTACAAGCCAGTTAAAAAATCAAGTTAAATAGGGCCATTGAGATGATTCAGTGAATAAAAAGGCTGAACTTGATCTCAGGGAGCCATCATTGCCCTGTTACAACTAGCCAGGCCCTACTTCTGAAAGGTTTCACAGTGGTTAAAATTGCACTAACAGCTTCCTAGGATTTAAACCATGATATCAATGTCTCTGGGATTGATGGGTTGTGACAATATGCTTAGCTTTATAAACATCTTTAAGAAATACTTTGTGAGAGAGAGGGTCTCATGTAGCACCTTCAATTACTGGTCATCCTGCTTCCACCTACAGAGTAATAGGGTTACAGCTTTGTACCAACACCTCTAGTTCAAATGGCACTGGATACAGAACCTAGAGGTCTACCCATATTCAGCAATCACTCTGCTGACTGTGTTTCTGTCCTAGACCCTAAAAATATTTTTTAAAGTTTAAAAAGACACATAATAATAGTTCATTATGCTGTACTTTGTAAATATGCATCCCGGAGATGTGTTTACAATATGTCAGGATTATGTCAGTATCATTTGATATAGGTGTCAATTAGTTACTATTTCAGAGTGTTAAGGACATCCAAAGATCCTTTAGGAAAGTAGGTTTTAAAATAAGATGAAGTTATTATTTGTACATTAAAATTACATTATATTCACTCTCTTCATGTATGTGTCTGTGTGCATGCACACATGTGTGCACACAGAGAGACACACACACACATTCATATGCCACTGTGCACATGTGGCGCACAGAGCACCGCTTCTAGGAATTATCTTATTCCATTCACTGTATGGGTTCTGTGTATCATCCTCAGGTAATCAGACATGGCAGTGGGCACCTGTGTCTGCTCAGCCATCTCACCAGCCCCAGGCTAAATTTCTATCTTTTTCATGTGGAGCCCCATCACCCAAGGAAGAAGGAAATGTTTGTTAAGTATCAGGTGGAAGGAAAGTTAAGGTGTGGAACAAGTATAATTGTGTTTTGCATGGTTGGATTTCAAGTAGTCATTCTAAGTATGCTAAAACTGAGAACACCACCCAGCAGCTGCAGAAAAAGGACTTTCAGCAGTTCAGGGTCATTGGGATTCAAGCTGTCCCTTTTCCTGAAACTCAAGGGGCCGGCATCTCCGAGGAAGGCAGTGTAAGAGAGCAAACTCCCATGTTACTAATACTAATGGCCTGTGGCAGCAGTGACTCACACTCTGACCCACCCAGCACTGACCTACAGTCCACACCCAGACACAATCACTCTCAGTCAAGAGCTCATTCCCCACCAGAATGTTCCATGGGGTAACATAGGACTCAGAATCACAGTCCAACAGAATCTGCACAAACTACTGACCCATGAACACTGTGTCACTTAGGAGCATACCATAGTCATTTGTTCTATAACTGTACCATTCTCAAAGAAATAAATAACCAAAATCATACTTACAAGACTCCTGTAGTGGATCTGGGTCCTGGGGTCCTCCTCAAACTAAGGCACCAGCCAAGGAGAATATAGGCAGTAAGCTTTGAACCCCTACCAGGACCTAGCTGACGAACATGATATTCTCCACCATTGAGTGGAGAGTGAGATCTGACTCTCACACGAACTCTGGTGCCCCTTTTCTGACCATGTCCCCCGGATGGGGAGACCTGGCGACACTCAGAGGAAGGATAGCAAGTTACCAAGAAGAGACTCAATACCCTAAGAGCATATATAGGGGGAAGAGGTCTCCCTCAATCACAGACATAGGGGAGGGGAAAAGGGGGAAGTGGAAGGGAGGGAAGAAGAATGGGAGCAAACAGGGAAAGGCTAACAATCGAGATGTAATATGAATAAATTAATAAAATTAAAGAAAAGAAATAAATAATTGTATAAAAAAACAAAAAAACAAAAACAACAACAACAAAAAAGACTCCTGCAGTGATTAATTGAATCAATTTCTCTGACATCAAGACACCCCAGCATCAATCAATCAAGTTATACAATGGGTTAATGTGTGTGTGTGTGTGTGCGTGTGCGTGTGCGTGTGCGTGTGCGTGTGTGTGTTTTGGACTTATCCGTGTGTGTCTATATGTGGAGGTGCATGAGCATGTATCCATTGCACATAGAGTTCAGGGACAATCTTAGACCTCATTTCTCAGGCAGGAAGGCAGAAGCTATATGAGTTTATTTCATTTTGATTTTTCTGAAATAAGCTCTCACTGGTTTAGATCTGAAAAAGTAGCCAAGCTGGTGTCTTAGCTTCATTTCTGTTTCTGTGATAAAATGCCCTAATAAAAAGCAACTTAGAGGCCGGGTGTGGTGGTATACACTGTTAATCCCAACACTTGGGAGGCAGAGGCAGGTGGATCACTGTGAGTTTCAAGGCTAGCCTGGTCTACAAAGTGAGTCCAGGACATCCATGGCTACACAGAGAAACTCTGTCTTGAAAAACAAAAAAAACAGAAAAAACAACAACAACAACAAAAAAGCAACTTAGAGAATAAAAGGCTTATTTGGCTTAAAATGTCAGGTTACAGTTCATTACTGAGGGGAATTAAAGGAGCAGAAGATTGAGACAGTAGATCACATCATGCCACAGTGAAAAGCTAAAAGAACAAATATGTATGTCAAGGGGCACAGAAAAGAAACTGCCATAATGAATTGGACATGGCCAATTCACTATTAGGGGGAAGGTTTTTATTGTGCATAAGATAGAGACAATATTCAGAAGCTTCTGGAGGATTCCAGAGCTGAGAGAAAATTAAGTAGATTGGTCATGGCCAGGGTTAGGAAAGCAGGAAATAGGATAGACAGAGGAAGGGGATATTGAGAGGGAACTGGGTAGGAGAGGGCGTGGAGAGGGAAACCAGGTAGAAGGGTTAGATGTAGGGAGAGTGAGGAGGGCATGGGAGAAGGCTTGGAGAGAAATAGGAACTCAAGCTGGAGACCTGTTACCTGGTAGGCTATTGAGAGGATATGGGGATGTCTCTAGCTGAGTCTCCTAGCATTGGGAGACATGGAGACTGAAGAAGCCACCTTCTAGCCAGGCAAGATTTATAGTAGTCGGAGGGAAACACCAATCCACCTGCAAAACCTTCAACCCAAAATTTACCCTGGCTATAAGATGTGTAGATATAAAAGATAGAGACTGAGGAAATGTCAAACCAATGCCTGGCCCAACCTGAGAGGTATGTCATGGGAATGACACTCTGCTATGTTTACAGACAGAAGCCTAGATCAACGGTTTTCTGAGAGACCCCACCTAGCAGCTGATCAAATCAGATGCTGAGGCTCACTGACAAGCATTAGGTGGAGCTCCAGAGTCCTGAGGAAGAGTTGGAGGGAAGAATAGAAGGACTTGGAAGGGACAAGAATACCACAAGAAGACAAACAAAGTTAACTAACCTAGACCCATAAGGGCTTACAGAGATGGAAGCACCAACCAAAGAGCATGGGCTAGACCTAGGCCCCTACACATATGTAACTGATGGGCAGTTTGATCTTCATGTGGGTCCCATAGTAAGTTGAACAGGTCCTGGATATGACGTGGATGGTGTTGCCTGCGTCAATCACTTCTGTCTAACAGGGCTGCCGTGCCCTGGCCTCAGTGGGTAAGGATGAGCTCAGTCCTGATGCAACTGGATGTGGAAGGGCTCCCTTTTTCTAAGGAGAAGGGCAGGGGAATGGAGGAGGAGGGTGTGAAAGAGGGACCAAGAGGAGGCTACAATCAGGATGTAAAAATGAATATATAAATTAAAATAAATTTAAATAGTCATGTATATAAATAAGTTGTCAAGAGATTGGAGCTTTTCTAACACATAAAATCTATTATGCTACGTCTCTAACAGTTGCCTAAGCTTGACAAAAGATCACTATAGACAAGCACTCCACAGTCAGCTGTTTTTCTGCATTTTGAGCAGTTGTGAATTTCTATGGTCATCTCCAACTGCTGCAAATAGATGTTTCTTTGATGAGAGGTGAGAGCTTTACTTATCTGTGGGCATAAGGATAAATATGGAGGAAGATGAGAGAGATGAATATGATCAAAATACATTCTATGAAGTGCTCAAAAATTAATTAAAGTGTTGTATTTTAAAACATAAAAAACGACATAAAAATGGGGCTGTAAGTATTATCGCCCTTGCCTAGCAAGAGCAAGGCCCTGAGCTCCCACCCTAGGACTAGAAAAACAAAGGCTAGAGAGCTGGCTCAGTGGCTAAGATACTTACTGGTTTGTAAAACAAAACAAAACCCTAATTTTAGTTCTCAGTGTTTATATCAGGTGGTCCTCAGTCAATAGTATCTTATTGTTAAGTGTCCAAGAAACCCAGGAAAACTCTCGCTCACTATTGTTGAAGGATTATTTAATATTCAATACCGAATTATTATTTTAGTGAAATCAGCGGTTACTCCTTAATCAGCTTTATACCCAAATAATCACACAGAGAGACTAGGAACTATTTAATTAGCCTACAGCACAATGCTGCACAATAATTACTCCATCCTAAACCTCCACTCTAGTATACTTTCTTCCATTCAGATTTCCCACATTCTGCTTGCTTTTAAATTATCTCTTAGGCCCGGTTCGATTCCTTTGTTTCCAGGTCTCTCCTCCTGATTCCATCCTCTCCTGCCTTTTTTCTTTTGTCATCCCCTCACTGGACCAGGATGTCCCTCCCTATTCTCTGTTATTGCTATCATTGGCTAGTTTGTTTATTGGCAATACAGAGAACAAATTGTGAGATGTTTACACAAACTTGAAACAGGAGCGACTTAGAATAAACATCACAATGTGATGTCCTGATTGAAACCAAAGAGTTGGGTGGACAAATCAACATTTGAGTGACAACAGTAAACTGTGCACAGTCCACAGAACATTATGCCAACACTGTATCTCTGGCTCCTCTAGGCACTTCTCCCTTCTCCTCACCCCAACCCCCCCCACCCACCCTACTCCTCTACCTACACCCCTAAACCTCTCCCTTGCAGGGGCTGGGCTTATTTCCCCTACACAAGCCTCTGAACCTAGATAAACCAGCCATTTGGTTACCTGCTCTCTCTCTCTTGGCTCTTCAACCATAGTTAGGAGCAGCTCATTTTCTCTTTCTTTTCTTTCTTTCTTTCTTTCTTTTCTTTCTTTCTTCTCTTTCCTTCTATTTATTTACTTAATCACTTTACAGTCTGATCCCATCCCTCCCTCCTCTTCTCCCAGTCCCACCCTCACCAAATCCCCCATTCCATCTCTTTCTCAGAGAAAGGGAGGTCCCCAATGTTTACGGACTCACCCTGGCACCCAAAGTCACAGCAGGACTAAGCACATATTCTCCCCATGAGGCAGCTACAGGAAAGAAATCCAAAGATAGGAACAGACAGCCCCTACTCCCACTGCTAAGGAACCCACATGATGACCAAGCTGTATATCTGCTACATACATGTAGGGGGCCTAGGCCAGCCTGTACATGTTTTGTTTGGTGGTGGTTCAGTCTATGTGAGCCTCCATTGGCTCTTCCTGTGGTGTCTTTGACTCCTCTGGCTCCCTCAATCCTTCCCATACTCTTACACAAACTCTGTTTCACCTTATCCCTACACTTCTTGTAATGAGGCAAATATTGGGTCAAAGGTTTTATGGGTGGGTTGTTGTCCCCTTCCCTCCACTGGAAGTCCCACCTGGCTCTGAAGTGGTAACTTCAGGCTCTGTATTCCCCCACTGTTAGGAGTCTCAGCTAGGGTCACCCCCATAGCTTCCAGGAGCCTTCCTTGCCTCATAGATGATCCCCTATTTCCCTTGCCTCTTTTGGTCTCCTTCCAACACAACTTTCCTCTCACTTGATCCTCACCCCTGTTACCCTCCCTACCCCTTTTCCCACCCAGTTCCCTCCTTCCATTAACTTAAGATGCCTATTTTATTTCCTGTTCTGAGTGAGACTCAGGCACCCTCCCTTGGGCCTTCCTTGCTTTCTTTGGATCTGTGGATTGTAGCATGGATGGTTTTCCTGTACTGTACGGCTAATATCCACATATAAGTGAGTACATACCATAAGAATCTTTCTGTGTCTGGGTTACCTCACTCAGGATGATCTTTTCTAATTCCTTCCATTTGCCTGCAAATTGCAATGATGTCGTTGTTTTTTAAAGCTGAGTAGTATCCCATTGTGTAAATATACCACATTTCTTCATCCAGTCCTCAGTTGAGGAGTATCTAGGTTGTTTCTAGTTTTCTGGCTATTGTGGATAAAGCAGGAGGCCGCTCATTTTCATTCACTGATGTTCTCTTCTGCTCCCCCCCCCCCTCGCCCAAAGACCTTCTCTTGTCCAAACCCTCAAAGGCTGACACATAATTTTTACATTTATTATTATTATTATATTATTATTATCATTATTATTATTATTATCATTATTATTATCATTATTCATCAGTTCTTTACACTGCAACCTAGACCCCATCTTCAAATTCCCTGTGATCCTTCTGCCTCAGCCTCTCAAATGATAGGATTATAAGCATAAGTCACTATGCTGAATAGCACATCTTTTAACTCCTGCATCTGTCTTCTGTGGGGGCGGCTTGAACATACATAGTGTGGTAACTCTGCCACTATTATGCAATGTCTATCCTTCCAGTCGTTGTCCGACTTACTCTTTCCATATTTATTAAACGTCCATTTTGTGCCTTCACCTGTGAGACGCCTGATAATAAAAATAACTTCTAAAAGAGAGCCTCAGAAAGGTACTAGAAACCTTGCACAAAGGCCATTGCAGTTTTGCATGTCAATACTTGGAAACCAGGGGTGGTGATGTATGCCCTTAATTCCAGCTTTTGGGAGGCAGAAACAGAAGGATTGCTAAAAGTTTGAAGCCAGACTGATTTACGCAGCAGGTTTCAGGTTAGTTAAGGCTACATAATAAGACCCTTCCTTATATAACAACCAGCCAACCAAGCAACCAAGCAACCAAACAAACACTTTGAAAAAATATCTGTCCATATCCAGTAAGATGGTTCCTTGGGTAAGGGTACTTGTCACCAAAGCTGGACCTGACTTCTTAGTGACTTTTTATTGCAGTGTTTAAAGCACCACAAGCATAGAAATTTATAAAGAGAGATTAATTTAGGTTTTGGTTTTAAAGACTTAGAGTCCACGATGGCAAAGAGAAGGCATACTTGAGGGCTCACATCTTGATGAACAATTAAGAGGCAGATAGATAGAAAGTGGAACTAAGCGAGTCTTTTAAAGTCTCACAGCCCATCCCTAATGGGCTCCTCCAACAAGGCCATACCTATAGAGAGAATATCTTGTATATTGTATGGGTGCATTGCCTGTTAATTAAAAACAAACAAACAAACAAGGTAGAAATAGGTAGAATAGAAAGTAGGACATCTGGCAGGAAGAAAAGACTGTAGAATAGAGCCAGGGTGTGGAGATTCCCTGGGGAAGATGGTCAGAAGGCAAAATGTGTTTGTACCTGAGCAGAGGCAACCAGTCACATAGCAGCATGTAGATTAGTATAAATGGGCTATTATTAAGTATAAGCTAGTCAGAGACAGGCCTGGATCTATAGGCCTAGGTATTTGTTATTATATTTGTGGTCTCATGATCTTTTTTCCATGAGCTTGGGGCTGGGAGGAAAATTCTCTCCAAACATGACCTCCTAATTCTTTCTTAATGAGTTCTAATTAAGTTGAAACCAATATTTCAAATACCATGAGCCTATGGAGACATTTTTTTTTTCCTTATTAAACCACACCTGCATTTGGAGACTCACCATGGTAAAAATAGAGATACAACAAATATTGACTTCTGGACCCACACATAATTATTCACCTGTGTGTACTATAAATAAAAAAATGACCATACAATTTAAAAATGTCCCTACTGTAGCATTGACATTAACTGGGCCTGATTCCTTCTTACTGATCCTTGTGCCAAGGAATGAATTGAATGATTCAAATAACTTGTTTAGTGGATGCCAAATGGAACCCCTTGGCGAGTGCTTGCCTACATCATGAGTCCTAAGTCCCATCCTCCAGTTACTGCAAAACCAGTCGTATGGGTGTACCCGTACATTATAGCGACTGTGAGATGGAGGCAAGAAGCGTCAGAGTTCAAGTCACACTTGGCTACACAGTGTACCTTGGGCTTACATGAGATCCTGTACTCCCGAAATAAAAATACAAACTTTGTGTAATTTTCCTCATTTTTGGCTGAAATATATGCCCCTACCCCTTTTGTCTTTTTGTTGGTGTTTTGTTTGCTTGTTTCTTATTTGTTTTTGGAGAACAAGGGTTTCTATTGGTAGTCCTGGCTCCATGGCTGTCTGGACTCGCTTTGTAGACCAGGCTGGCGCTCAACCCAGAGATCCCCTGCTCTGCTTACGCGAGTGGCTGGTGATTAGGGGCGGGTACCACCCGCACTGGCTCCCTATCCTTCCCTCCCTTACCCCTATTGATATGCACATTATCACTTCCCCACATGTATCCATCTCAATTCACAGTGCAGACTCACTAACCTGTAAAAAATGGGCTCCCGCTCTTTAGGCTCTGACATCCTCAACCATAATAAACAAACTTTTCTGCAGTGTGACGCATCTCCGATTTTCCCTTCAAGAGTCAAAAATCTTCCTGGGGAGAATTGTGCAGCCTTGATTTCCAGCACGGGAGGCCTGAATATCTGCGCATGGCACAGTAACCCCCCTATTGGCAAGGTTTTGTCCACTAACAAATTCTCAAGGTCTTCCTTCTCTCTTTTTCTGTTTTTTCTTTTCTTCCTTCTTCGGTTTTTTAGATGAGATTACTATGTGACCTGGCGATCTTCTGAAACTCACTATATTGCTGCACTTGAACTCACAAAATCTGCCTCCCTCGCTACTGAGTGCTGGGAGTAAAGGCATGCAATCCCCTATTTTTGTTATTATTTAATTCTATCATATTTAAAATGTGTTGGTTGTGTGTGTTTGCGTGTGTTGTAGTGTGTGCGTGCCACACCTGCACGGGCATTTATGTGGCATTCCATGACCTGTGTGAAGGTCAGACTAACAAGGTTACGGGGTTTGATTTTGTGAAAATAAAAATGAGAAATGTGATGTATGAAGAGCTTCAAGGACTTTCTTTTGCCTCTGCATTTATGTCTTAGGTGACCTCAGTATTCTTATGTTTTCTTCACTCTTTTAACTTCCTATAACCTTTGCATTTCCTTGGATCAGAGTGTGCAGGAAACACGATTTCTTGTGTCTCACAGACTACTTCTACCTAGAGACCTAACACGTGATATTCCCATGTGCCCTGGAAACAAAATCTTTCTACCAAATGTCAAAATATTTCCATTCTGCTAACCTCACTGTCTTCTCTCCAGTTTCCAAACTCTTCCTGGAAGACGTCACTCACTCTACCCTGAAACCGCGTCACTCACTGTTTCTCTTCCCCTAATAATACTTCTTGCATGTTATGAAGCGAAAAGGTCACTATGTATTCTTTACTCTGGATCGCAGGTTCTCACCACCATCCCTTTGTCAGCTTAACTGTTCTCTTATTATTAGTTTTTAATATTCCTATTAAAAAATCACCAGGCCAGGACAACTGATCAGTGGTAAGTTGTTGTTGTTGAAACGGCATGAGGATACTGAGTTCAAATCTTTGACATCCATTTTAAAAAGCGGATGTGGTCTCCTTGTATATAGGGATGGAAATCAGGATCACTGGGGTTTTGCTGGCTACCAGCCCAGCTCCAAGATTCATGAAGTGACCCGGTATTAAAGGAGTAAGGGGGAAGAGTAGAAGTAGTAGTGATATACCCAGAGTTCTTCTCTGGTCTTTATGTGTGCCTTGATACACAACATGTATGTATTACACCAAAACACCCACACAAAACAACCAAAAATACTTTCACTTGTGTTTTCCTTATGTCTTATGTTTTTTTGTTTGTTTGTGGATTTTTTTGACCAGGTATGTTTAATGCATTTTTAGCCTTGTTTTGCTCAACATACCTGCAACATAGACAAGCACATCAATAGAAACAAACCCCAAATAGAGACCTCCCATTTCCTGTGCTCAATAAGAGGATTAAGTTTTCCTCATGACTGCAAGCTTTCAGCCCGCACGTGTCACAGTGGTCAATCAGTATACAGATGAGCATGAGTGTTCATGCACAATTCTTTTCTAACATAAGTATCCTTATCACGCTTAATTATCACTAACCACTTAATTTGGGTCAGTTATACCCCCATGCTCGAATCCCCCATAACAGATTTCGCCCATGACACTGTTCTGAATTAATTCGCAGGTGCAATGTACGAACTCCTTACAAGAGAACTAAAACACTATCAATTGGCCCGTGAAATGCTCATCCAGGTACAAGCAACACTTGTTTTCAGGCCTGAT